>NC_090270.1:197717378-198021720 GCF_040414725.1 Anabrus simplex
CAGTAACCTGAATGCCTCGCTTTCCATCAAGCTCCAAAAGGCACATAATGCATGTGTTCAATTTATTTCAGATATACCAAGGTTTAACCATATTTCTCCCGCATTTGATAGACTTTCATGGCTATGCTTAAGAGTAAGTTATAGACGAGAAAGGTTCCACCTTATCAATACAAATTTATTTATATAAGTATCTACAGTACAGGTTTCGGCTCTTTATATGTAGTCATCCTAATCTGTACACCGTTACCTTCACATAAATAAAATTAGTTGATTTGCCTTGTCCATAATAATAGTCATAATGATAGGATATATCTTACTTCTAACTGAGCTTACTTCAGGGTAAATTTGACTGTATGTACAATCTAAAATGTGTGGGTGAATCTTTTAGGCCTAAAATCATGTAAATGGGCTGTTATTAAAAGTACAATTGCGTAAACACCTTTTTTAAATTATGTGATACATGTAAAATGTTGTCTTAAAATATACAGTTCATGTAAAATCCGTTATAATAAATAAATAGGAAACATTTTTGTTGGAATAAGTTTTCGTCTTGCGTACGTTGATTTCCTTCAATATGATGTGAAAATCGTGTAAATGGACTATTATTAAAAGTACAGTTACATAAACACTTTTAAAAATACATATAGAACATGTAGAATGTCATCTTAAAATATGCAGTTCATGTAAGATCCGTTGCAATAAATAGGAAACAATTTTTTTGGAATAAGTTTCCGGTCTTGCATTCGTTGATTTTCTTCAGTATGATATGGAAAATGTCTATGCTTTTTTGTAAGTGGTGCTCTTCTTTCTGCTTTCTGTTTTTAACCTGTGGCAACACGATTACGTGTTTTTCTAACTCAGCCGTGATGAACACACTTATATATTTTCACTCTTCTTGCAACATTTACAACGAAAGAACATTTCATCCCCAAATATACAACCCACCCAAGAAAAAATTAATTCTATTTGGCTGAAAAATGAAATCAAAACACTCTACAGGAAAAAAATCACTCCTGAACTTGCAGCTTTACAAAGTTCATCTAAAAACTTCGTCCAACATGTCGCCTTTAGAATGGGACTCCTTTTCTAAATTTGCTAACGACAAGGTGTCAATCGCGGCAAATAAAAAACAAGAAGTTTTAGACAGAAAAGTGACCTTTCTTAAAGAATCAAAAACTAAATCCATCAAATCTTTCAAAACCACAGGAACACCCTCTCCTCAAATCAAAGTTGTTCCAAACACTGTAAATTTATCCAACACTAACTTTTCAAACAGTGAAATGGATCTTTTGAACAAGGGTTTCAAATTCAACTGGCCCAACCCCAATAAAATTGACGATCTGGTTACCAACATTGCCGAAATCGAATCACATATTTCAAAACTTCCTATAGAACACTGTAATGATGTTAAAGACAAAATTAAATAGAAGCTCACATTACTAACCAGTGAAATAAATTCCAAGCCTTCTTTAAATCTTAACAATCAAATAATTGAAGTAAAGAACAAAATCAGGAACAATAATGTAATAGTCACAAAAGCTGACAAAGGCTCTACTACTGTATTATTGAACAAAAAGGAATATATTAGTAAAACTGAAGATTTCTTTTCTGCCAATAACTACAAACTAATTGAAAGGATCCCACTTTAAAGATCCAGCGTGGTTTAAAGAACTTGCTGAAAAATTCATCTTTTCTCTTTCAAGAGCATGAACAACAAAAACTCACCATTATGAATCCCAGGTTACCTACTGCTAAAGCCTTACCAAAAATATATAAAAAAAGATGTGCCAATGTGCCCTATTATAAACTGTCAAAATAGTCCCACCTACAAGGTTTCTAAATTTTTACACCATTTTTTAAATAGCCGTTATAAGTTCAATAATGAAGCCTATATCAAAAATCCAGTTGAGATTTGTAATAAACTTTCTAAATTCAAGTTACATGACAATCACGTCATGGTTTCGTATGATGTCACCAATATGTATACTAGTATACCAGTAAATGAAACCATTAGTTTAATAGAAACTAACCTTTTGAAACATAACTCTAAGCAAATGTGAAATAGATGAACTAATCAACTTGCTAAAATTTGTAGTAAACAATAACTTCTTTATTTAATTTATTTTCCGGGTTGAACCGTGTTGTACTTGTACGCATATCACGTACAGTTTGCCGACGTTTCGAATACATTGCAGTATTCATTGTCAAGGCGACTGAAATACCCCTACTCGATCCGAGGTAATCAGTCTCCCAGGCAGAGTTACACTACTAGAGTGGCCTTGATCTTGGCCTTTTATATCCTAGCCTATCTGGCTGGCGTAAGCCCTGGCTGTCTCGCGAGGCTTCTGGAAAGTTTATGTCACAGCCAGGTAGTGGGGGCTTGCCCGCGCTGTTATGTAATGGGGTTGCGGCCCGTGTGTTTATGTTGTGGTCTGTATGTCTTAAACTATGAATGATGGGCATCCAAGAATTACTGATTTTGTATCCTTCTTCTAAATTTATGTTATTCGGATGTTTCTTGATTTCGATAGCCTCGCGGATTTTTCTTTCCAGATTCCAAGGGATAGCTGCTAGGATCTTGGTCTTGTCAAATGATATTCCGTGCCTAGTTTCGTAGGAATGCTTGGCTACTGCTGAAATATCTGTGTTTTGGTTCTTGGTGTGACGGATATGTTCTTTTAGGCGGGTGGAGATCAGACGTTTTGTTTCACCTACATAACAAGCTCCGCAGCTACATTCAATGTGATACACTCCAGGGGCCTGTAATTCTATTGTGTCTTTTACTGGTGGTAGATAACGGGCTAGCTTACGGTGAGGTTTATAGATAGTTTTTATGTTGTATTTGTCCAGTATAAAAACTATCTATAAACCTCACCGTAAGCTAGCCCGTTATCTACCACCAGTAAAAGACACAATAGAATTACAGGCCCCTGGAGTGTATCACATTGAATGTAGCTGCGGAGCTTGTTATGTAGGTGAAACAAAACGTCTGATCTCCACCCGCCTAAAAGAACATATCCGTCACACCAAGAACCAAAACACAGATATTTCAGCAGTAGCCAAGCATTCCTACGAAACTAGGCACGGAATATCATTTGACAAGACCAAGATCCTAGCAGCTATCCCTTGGAATCTGGAAAGAAAAATCCGCGAGGCTATCGAAATCAAGAAACATCCGAATAACATAAATTTAGAAGAAGGATACAAAATCAGTAATTCTTGGATGCCCATCATTCATAGTTTAAGACATACAGACCACAACATAAACACACGGGCCGCAACCCCATTACATAACAGCGCGGGCAAGCCCCCACTACCTGGCTGTGACATAAACTTTCCAGAAGCCTCGCGAGACAGCCAGGGCTTACGCCAGCCAGATAGGCTAGGATATAAAAGGCCAAGATCAAGGCCACTCTAGTAGTGTAACTCTGCCTGGGAGACTGATTACCTCGGATCGAGTAGGGGTATTTCAGTCGCCTTGACAATGAATACTGCAATGTATTCGAAACGTCGGCAAACTGTACGTGATATGCGTACAAGTACAACACGGTTCAACCCGGAAAATAAATTAAATAATTCTTCACACCGTGGAAGCTTCACTTCTAAAATAACTTCTTTACATTCAATAACAAAATTTACCAAGAGGAGGGACTAGCGATGGGCGACCCGATATCTGGAATCCTTGCTAACATTTTTATGGATCACCTCGAGACTAACAAGATAATCAGTAAAATCAGTGGTCTACAGCTTTGGCTAAGATACATCGATGACACATTTGCCATCATTGACACACATCGCAATAATAGTGATAACATTTTAAAGACCCTTAATGACCTTGACCACAATATCAGGTTCACTAAGGAAGACGAAATCAACAGATCTTTAAACTTCCTGGACTTAACCTTGACCAGAGCCAGTGATAATTTTATTTTCCAAATTTACAGAAAGACCTCCGCTGCTCCTTTGACAATAAATAATGAGTCGTTACACCCTCAATCTGATAAACAAGCAACTTTCTACAGTTTAGTTCATCGAGCATTAAATATTCCACTATCCCCTTCTAACCGAAAAAAAGAGTATGAATATATAAAAGAACTTGCAAAACTTAACGGCTATAAACCTAACCTGATCGATAAGATTATTGGTAAAATCAATTCAAAAAATTCTACAAATTTAATTCCAGATAAGCCCAAAAGAATAAACACTGCCACCTTCACCTTCACTAACCCCGCCATACACAGCATTACTAACCCATTTAAGAAGCATAACATCAGAATTGCCTACCGAACTCGCAACACTAATCGGAATATATTCTTTAATTCCAACTTCGTAAATACTTCTTAAGACAAATTTTCAAACTCTGGTATTTACAGACTCAAATGCCCCCAGTGTGAATTTTCTTATATCGGACAAACTGGCCGCAGTTTTAGAACTAGATACTTGGAACATTATAATGCCTGAAAGCATAAAAAGTACTCTGCCATGAGCAACCACATGAGGGATTCTGGCCACAATTATTCTACAATTGATCAGGACCTCCACATTATAAAATATGTAAATAAAAGCAGCTTAATGACTGAATTGGAAAATACATACATTTTCTTGGATCACCATTTTAATAATAATAATAATAATAATAATAATAATAATAATTTGAATGATGTCCCTGAGAACAACAGCCCATTAATTGAACAAGTCCCCAATTTACTCACTATTCTTAATATAAATCATAACAATTTCACAAAAATCTTCAATTATAAACCTTTAAATACCCCTCCAGTCGTCATAACAGATTCCACTTTACCCCTTCCCCATAATACAACTCCGCCGCCAGCTTCCAGCACTCTTATTGTTGTGCCTACCCCTCCCGTCCCAACTTACTCTCTGCCTAGGCAAGCACACAGATACAACACACGCAACAACGGGCATAAATTTAACAGACCCCCTTGAACGGCTAATGTCTCCGGTCAACGCTCATCCAACATAAGAGGTAAGCGATCTTAGTCTCCTATTTTGAACACCCTATTTTCAAGGCCCGAGTACATCTTTTTCCTCTTTCCATTTTCAGATTTCAGTTCACGCACTTGGCATCTTATTTTTTTCCGTTTTGGTCTTGAACTCCCAGCAAAAATGAAGCGGCTTCAGGCGTGATCAATCCTGTTTGAAGTGTTACTACTCCATGTCTGCTACAATATATGATTTCTCTCGCCCGTTCTCACGTATCTATACAAGAGTGGGATTTAATTATTTCTTCACTTAAAAGAATATAACCATCATGTTTTGTTATGTATGAACATTCTTATTAACTGACTGGCAGCCATGAGTTTGATTATTACACTGCCAGCTCTGTATTGTACCTTATGTTTTTAACCTCTGGCAACACGATTACGTGTTTTTTCTAACTCAGCCATGATGAACACTCTTATATATTTTCACTCTTGTTTTTATGTTTGAACATTCTGATTGACTGACTGGTAACAATGATATCCTAATGATTTTAATTATTTCACTACCAGCTCTGTATTGTACTTTCTGTTCTTATCCTCTGTCTCAACTCGATTGTGTTTTTTCTCTTAGCCATGTTGTAACATTCTATGTTTTTTCACACTAGTTTTAAGCCTATTTTCATTTTCTAAATATAAATGTTGATTCTTAGGGTGCCATATATGTTAAGGACACTAGGTTCAGGGCCCTGACCTAACTTAAGGCTAAGATTTATTTTCAGCTGATGATGCTTACGACTGTTAAGCGAAACATGTCCCATCTTACAACGCCTGTTGTAATGTTTATTTCCTAAATATAAGGAAAGATAAGTATTGGAAAGGTGGTGTTAACTATTATTCTTGTTTTAATGTTCACATACCACTTAGTCGAGCAGCTCTTCTCCTTTCTCCCAAGTCTTCCCAGCCCAAACTTTCCAACATTTTTGTAATGCTACTCTTTTGTCGGAAATCATTCAGAACAAATCGAGCTGCTTTTCTTTAGATTTTTTCCAGTTCTTGAATCAAGTAATCCTGGAGAGGGTCCCATAAACTAAAACCATACTCTATTTGGGGTCATACCAGAGACTTGTGTGCCCTCTCCTTTACATCCTTACTATAACCCCTAAATACTCTCCTAACCATGTGCAGAGATCTGTACCCTTTATTTACAATCCCATTATGTGATTACCCCAATGAAGATCTTTCCTTATATTAATACCTAGATATTTACGGTGATCCCCAAAAGGAACTTTCACCCCATCAACGCAGTAATTAAAACTGAGAGGACTTTTCCTATTTGTGAAACTCACAACCTGACTTTTATCCCTGTTTAGTTGGGGTCTCACCAGAGACAAATATGCTCTCTCCTTTACATCCTTACTACAACCCATAAATACCCTCATAACCATGTGCAGAGACCTGTACTCTTTATTTACAATCCAAGTTTGTATGGTAAGGATAGAAATAAGTAATTTATATAATTAGCCAAATGATGATGGTCATTCATTTGTATTCCCTTATAATTTTTTATGGGACCAACTTTATTTCCAACTGCGTGTCTGTTGGTTTCTCCCTTGATTACATTCCATATGGTTCGTGATTTATTGTGCAGTTACCCGGGTGGATGTAAAAATTAAATGTTTTAAGAATACAGCTTTGAAGAATATGCAGTAATTGTGATGTTGATGAAAGGTTTTCTTCAGCGAAATCTATGTTAAAATCACCACAAAGTATTACTTCTGCGTTGCTATTCCTACCGGAAATGTTATGAAGGACTTGATCTAACTTTCCTAAGAAAATCTCAACATCACCATCCGGTTAACAGAATTACTCTTCTACCATAGGGAAGCTTAAATTCCACTAAAGTTAGTTCAAATTCTAATTCAGAATTATGCACTTTAAGATCCTTCCTTTCTTTACATTCAGTTCCTGACTTAGCAAAAATACAAACTCCCCCATACTCTGTATTAACCTGACTGTAACTACTTGCCAGATAATAACCTTCGATATTAATGAGTTCAGGTTCATCATTATTACACCACTGTTCATCCAAACAGATAAACATAACATCCTGTATTGAATTTAAAATTACTTGTAATTCTAAAATTTTACTTTTAAGACATTCAGTGTTCTGATGAAATATTTTGAACTGCCTATTCCCACCCTCCAAGTAATTATTTAATTCTGGACCTACATTCTGGATTGAAATGTTATTGGGTCCAGAATCTAACACATGTTTCCCAGACTAGGTAGTTCTAGGACAGTCTTTTCCTGATCATTACATGTAGTGATGTTACTTATTAACTTGCTTACATATTGCTTCCCCAGTCTATTCAAGTGCATGCCATGCCTCGTATGAGAAGTTTAGTTTAATTTACTGATGTCTAATATTGTAATATTATTTAAATGACTACATATTTGCCTGAATTTCTCATTTGTGTCCTTGAAAGCTGGTCATAGCATTGACCAAAAGTATAGAACCTTTTTAAGCATTTTTAATGCAATTTGAATTACATTTTCCAAAAATATTTGCAGTAATTAATGAATCTTCAAAAAAGCTATGGATCATGAAGGATATACAGATTCCAAGTCAAAAATGTAAATTACTGAAGTAGATTACACAGCAGAGTTGTGACCGGGATTTTTGTAAGTATGTTAAAAACACAAATCAGTCTATCGAAGAGTTCTTAGGGTGGCTAAGATCATGTACAGTAACAAGAAAGTTAAAGAGTCATGTAATAAATCACGAACCATATGGAATGTAATCAAGGGAGAAACCGACAGACACACAGTTGGAAATAAAGTTGCTGCCATAAAAAATAAGGGAATACAAATGAATGACCCTCATCGTTTGGCTAATTATATAAATGATTTCTTTCTACCCCTACCATACAAACTTGAAAATGCAAATAAATCAGATATATTACCAGAACTCCCAACTTTTGTGCGAAACTCTATGCAGTTAATTCGAGTAACAGAATTGGAAGTTCTTAAAATCATACATTCTTTGAAGAACAAAACTTCCACAGGTGTAGATGAAATTCCCACAAAACTCATTAAAAAATGTGCTCCTTATCTGGTACAGCCTTTAACTTATCTCATTAATGAATCATTTTCTAGTGGTCAGTTTCCTGATCTCCTAAAAATAGCTAAAGTTATCCCAGTCTGTAAAAGTGGAAACTTACACAATTTACATAACTACAGACCAATATCAATTCCTACTGTTATTTAAAAAATATTTGAATGTGCTATGAAAGACCAGATTACTAAATTTTGTAATCAAATATAACTTGTTAAATAATGCACAAATACAGGTTCAGAGCTGGCAGAAGTACTTTGTCTACTTTATCCCATTTTACACAGTTGGTCGTAAATGCTCTTGAGAATGATGAAACTGTGATAGGACTATTTCTTGACCTTTCAAAGGCATTTGATACTGTTGATCATGAAATATTGTTGCACAAATTATATCAGACTGGAGTTATAGGAATTGTTAATGACTGGTTTAGATCATACCTGGATAAACGATCCCAGTTTGTTGAAATTACACATTGTAACAGTAAAGGGCATAATGAGACATATCACTCTCAGGTAAAAACATAGACTTAGGTATTCTGCAGGGAAGTATTTTGAGGCCTGTTCTTTTCTTGATCTGTGTGAATGATCTTCCTCACAATAATCAAGTAGAAACAGCAGTTCTGTATGCTGATGATACAAACATAATTATTAATAATCCTGACCCTATGTCTGTAGAAACTGCAGCAAATACAGTCCTGTCTTGGTTAGAATCATGGTTCAGGAAAAACAAATTAACATTGAACTTAAAAAAGACCCAATACATGGAATTCAAGGCATCTAACTAGCATGACAAAACTGCAAAAAAAACACAACCTTATATTAAATGCAAATGCAATTGAAAATACGTTGACCACAAAATTTTTAGGTGTCCATATAGATGAAAAATTAAGATGGGATTGTCCTATTAAAAAAATAGGGAAGTTTCTGAGTTCTGTTTATTTTGCCTTAAGGATTTTGTCTAATAGTTATAGTGAAGAAGATGTTAGAACAGCATATTTTGGATATTTCCATTCAGTCATCACTTATGCTATTGGTCTGTGGGGCTGCTACAAATCAAATCTTGATGTTATTTTTCAAATACGGAAACGAGCTATTAGAATTACTGTATATCGAGACATAACAGGTTAGATCATTGCAGACCATTATTTAAGAGACTAAGGATACTCCCAGTACCAAGCATATACATCATGCAATGCATTCTACATGTGAAAAAAATATTAATCACTTCAGAAAGAATTTTGACAATCACAATTACCAGACGCGAACAAGAAATAATATATTTATCGAGCACCAGAGTAAAACCATTGCCTTGAGACATGTAGACTCTGTTGGAATCAGATTGTATAATAAGCTTCCAAATAAGATTAAAGATATTAGACCCGTCAGTTCATTTACCACAGCTTTAAAAAATCTTTCTGCTGAGTAGCTGCTTCTACAGTACCGAAGAATACATGATGAAGTGCTGGTAATGATGCTATTACTTATTAACTTGTAAACTTTCTTAATAATATGTTAATGTCACATTGATTATGTACATATTATTAACACCACACCAGTAGATTTTTATTTTATCTTGTAAAAATTGTTTATTAATATATTTATTATTTTAAAAAATTAAGATGTGCTGTCCTAACATTGAGGTATTTGGTGTTTCTGTTTTTCTTCTTTTTCAAAATGTTCATTATTGTGCATATATTATTGTTAGTATTCGTAAATCACTTGACAACTCTTATACTGTTGGCACATTTTAAAATATGTAATTGTACAGTCTATGGAAGCTAAATAAATGAATGAATGAATATTCACAATTGACCAGTCAATTAAATCGTATCTATGGGGCACGTTTGTCACTATCACATTTGTATGGATCAGCTTACCTAGAGTCCTTTTCAGAATACTTGCGGCCTGATGGCCTTCATTTCTCACTATGTTGTTGGTTCCACCGACAGTAACTATAGCTTTGTTTGACGAGAGTTTATCAGCATTCCTCGAGGAGTTTCAGTGCTTCTGAAAGGGGTGCACCTGTTTGAATAAAACCTGTTACTTCACTGTCAGCTCGCAGTTCTTCCAGATTTGTTGAAAGGCCTCGACCGTGACTATCACCAAACAGTTTCATTTTCTTCACCTTCCTCACTTTCTTGATCATGTTATCAGCATGAATTCAGTGTTTTTCCATCGAGAACTCACGTCTTGGGAGAAAGAAGTGCTTCCTTGCTCTTCCCGAACTTTGCGTAAAACACTGAATCTGTTTGTTACTGCAGGATGATTTCCAGATGAATTGTATGCTTTGTCACATTTGCAACCTAAGTATTGGGAAGCAATTAAATGTAAAAAAAAAAAAAAAAAAAAAAGTAATATACATTTGAAAGTGATATGCCACATTTTTTGAAAGTTAGTTGAACTTTAATGAAAGAATTATTAATTTCTTTAATAGGTTCAGTCTCGTCGAGAGTATACCAGAGGGAATGGTTTATCCAAAAGGATCAACACCACATCCTTCCACAGTAGACACCTGGCTGAACCTCATCAACATGGCTGAGTTTTCTATTGAAATTGCTTCCTTTTATTGGACTCTCCAACAAGGTGAAGTCTATCCTGATCCATCCTCAAAACAGGTTAGTCAATTCTATTGGTTTACTTAATCGTAGACTTTAAAATTCAGCATTACACAGACTTAGAGAAGAATTAAATCTAACAAAAGTGTTGATATACCATGTATATCAGACAAAACATTCTGTATAGACCTATTCCTCTACTTTTGTTTGTGTTGGAGAATACTTTCTTAAGATTTCAACTGTTGTTTACCAATAAGTTTACATCTATATTTCCAACAACATAAGGCATAATACCAGTAGGTGGATGATTATAGAGCAAATTATACTTCCCCTACTGTCATGTTCTTTATACAGTTTCCATCTTGCAAGTTGGATCCAAAAATTTGGGGACTATATTGTACACCCCGGGCACGAAGTTAAAGTAATGGTGTCTGAAATGCATCAGATCATCTCACCATTCCATAATCAGATGGTTTCACCCATAAACAGTGATGCGTGCTGACGTGTTCTTGTATTGTCTCTAGTGCCTGTGTTGCAAAGAAAAGGAAGTCGATTGTTAAGAGCAACATGTAAATGGTACATTTTGTCCTTGTTCAAGAAAAACAACTTCGGAAACTTTCACAGTGCTAACAACGGTGTACGAAAGCTGCAATGGTGATACTACAAGTATTTATGTGACGGGAAAGATAGGAAGCTGAATATCTAACCACTCTAACGTGGAGTGACAATTATTCACTGTTTACAGAATATACCCAGCTTAAGACATTTAATCTCAAATACAGAAAAGTCACTTCATAATCACTCAACATATTGTTTCAGTTTGTTATCCTTTCCCGTTCATATAATCTGTAAACAGGTACATCTCTTTTCAAATTGTTTTCCAGTCTTTGACCAGGTCAGGAATGTAATGAATGAATCAGATATAGGCTATTAGTACGATGGGGTCGCCACTCCCAAAGTGATTTATTAATGACTGATAGATGCTATGAAATGAGAATGGAGAGTGTTGCTGGAATGATAGATAACAGGAAAAACCAGAGTACCCAGAGAAAAACCTGTCCCGCCTCCACTTTGTCCAGCACAAATCTCACATGGAGTGTCTGGGATTTGAACCACGGTATCCAGTGGTGAGAGGCCGACACGCAGCCGTGCGAGCCATTGAGGCCCACCTTTTCATATTGAACTATATCAAAATGTAATAAAGAAGTTATATTTCTCATTTAAAGATAGGAATGTCTGAACAGTGTAGCAAAGGAACAGTAAGCTTTTTAGAACTTTCATGCTTGTACAGTATGTGATCCATTCAGTCTTAAAAATGTATGGATACCTTTTCAAAACTTTCATTCTTGTACAGTATGTGATCCATTCAGTTTAAAAAAAAAATATATATATATGTTTTATATGGATACTGCTTGTACAGAGTGCAAGTAATAGGCCTATTTTACAGGATGCTATCATAACCCAGTTATAAGAACATTAAAAATTAATAAATAACAAAAGCTATAACAATTATCATCCAACAACCACCCAACAGTTAGTAAAAGTTCATGACATAACTGATGGAATTTCCTTTTACGCTGACAATAATTTCTATACTTTTTTAACTCCCACCAAATTTTTCACGTTCCTTCTTTTGAAAATCAGACTATAGTAGCTTGAGATGTGGAGAAGTGGACAATGGTACCTTCTGCATGACAACATGACTACATATCCTGAATTTCTCACCATGTATCTGTGCTTCAGTATTGTGCCTACTCATCTAACTTAGCCCTTGAGACTTTAACCTTTATCCATGGATGAAAAGACATTTGAAGGAACATTATTTTGCATCAGCTAACGAGGTAAAAAGCAGCATCGCGTAAGGCAAAAAACAGCTTCCAGCAGTGCCTCCAGATGTTTTACCAACACTAAAAAATTGTATAGTCACCCAGGAGATTACTTTGAAGGTGGTTGTGCCTCGATATTTTACTGAATTCACAGTCAGGAGCTATACACAAAGTCCCCAAACTTTTGGATTTTGAACTGTATCCATTGTCATTGACTGCGCTTATGGCCTTTGGCTCCACAGAGAGAAAGTGATGACTCACTTTATTGCCACAAAGATAAAAATCACTTGCACCACTTTTAACACACATTATCAAGTATGAAATGCGCTTGGAAATGTTTCTCATGCTAGGGACTCTAGATATGAATAGGATGAAAGAAAATGTTTTTCTGAATATATAGAAACAAAAATCACATTTCTACACCAAACAGCTCACATTGTTTTGATCTCTTCATAAATATGACCTTTAAAATACAACACCTGGAAAGAAAACAAATGATATTGTATTTTAGGCCCTCATCACCCTCGAATCCTCCAAACAGTATCTGGTTAAAAAATAGCTGCTAGACTTTTCCACCACCATTAAAATATTGTGATAATTGTGTGAACACAGTAGGCTTGTAATGATGACCCTCTGCTCCTGCCAGTTACATTCAAAAATAAAATAAAGGGTCTCATAAGTTTTTTATTTCACGTGGAAAACTAATAATCCTTGTATATAAATCCAGTTGCAGTACAACTAGAATGACATGATGATATTGTTTCACTCTCCATACTCTTGCAACACCACATACAAGCGCCATGTATTTCTGAGCTTTGGCAATGTCACACAACGAACTCTTTGTCTGCTTCACACTTGTATGTGTACACTTCTATTAATCTTCTATTAATTAATGAAGAACTGAGAACTACACAGTGATAATTATGTTACATTATTATGGTTATTATTTAAATAAACACACTTGTGTTACGTAGAGGATCATACAGTATGAGCAGTAGAGTGAAACTGATGCTGATTGGTTATAACTAGGGCTCAGATGTTTAAGACCTAAAAATAGCCCAAATAAGCAAGCAAATATGACCTCAAAAGTGGAGAAATATGACCTCATAACTGACAAAATATGACATAAAAAATTACAAAATATTACCCAAAAATGATTAAATATGGCCATTTTAAAATAAATTAGAAATCAGAACGGCAATTCCTTTGATACATATTTGTTAACTAAATTCTTTATTCTTACTTTAATATTAATTTTCTGAATATACTGTACATGCTCATCCGTTATTCACAGTCTATTGTCCTTGATACACTTAGCAAACATTTATGAATACATACCTGCAAAATACTATGTTCACTAAGATTATCAGATCACATGACATTTTAAAAGTCAAAACATGTTTACACCCTGCATTGGTGGTTTGAAATATAAGAAAACTAAAAATCAATCTATTTTTTAAAATATTTTGGCTCGTTTAAGCCCAGATTTCATTAATATTATTCATATGCATTAAAATTTAAATTGAGCACCACGAAACAAATTAAGTAGATATCTTTCATTGCTTTAAGGTAGAGCAGCAGGGCCTGTAGTGCAAACTCACATACCTTTCTCATTCTTTTCCGCGGGTGGAATTGAAGTGTATGACAAGATTCATCTTCAAAGCATCGGGTGCGAAAGACTTCCGATTATCACTTAACACATTGTTTTAGGAGAGAAGCTCCATTCTATGTCACAAGGCGTTATTGGTGCGTATTTAAATAATGTTAAATCACTGCTGTCGAGTATGCACTCATTTTGAAGTTGTCCTGGTACCTTCTCGTCTAAGAACATCATTTATTTTGCACACACAGCAAAAACAGTAATTTCAATTAGCACGTTTTGAAGTTTCAGTTTTACATTGTCACCAAGTATTCCATGTGATTACTGTACTGAAAGTTCAACACTTCTGACAATTTCAATACTTGCATGAATTTCTAAACTAGCAGATTCTAAACAAGTAATTGGACTCGATATAATTCAAAAGTTTGGCTTAATATATGCCAGACTTTCTGACAGACTGTTGGAAAACAATTCCTGCGCAATCTTGATAGTTTGTAGAAGCCGTTAACAATGTTTTTGATAATGTAGTAGCTTTTGCAATAATACACAGCAGCGTCGAGCCACATCCCCCACCTAGTAAGAACTGGCTATGGAGGGAGTGATGTCAAAGGAGCTAACTCCTTGAAAGTCGCAACCCACAGTGGTGCTTTCAAAAAAATGTTTTCGACTGTATTAATTTATCGTCTTAAGAAAAATTTCCATGAATTTCTTCTGCCATCCTTTCGCAGAGCATGCATAAGGGACGTGAGTGAGCCATTCTTGGATAAAACATCTCGAGGCTTTCAGCAGCTTTCACCATGTACGGACCAGCATCAGTAACAAAGAGAAGAACATTTTCTCGCTTAATTTCATCCTTTCACAAAATTTTTAGTGCCTTATCACTGTGTCATATTCGATTTAGGGTATATTCGTAGCAACGTGATAAATAGTTTTTTTGCAGTGTTGATTCTATAGGAACAGATTTCTTTGTGGATTTCTCCAGGAAATCCATGAAATGGGGATTGTTTGCCTTATTTAGAGGAATGTATGCAGGCACCAACTCGCAAAGTTCCTTTGAAAAATCTGAACATCTGTCCATCGCCAAACATGTAACAGTCTTATAGAATATCAATTGCTGCCTCTGCATTTTTTTCCAATCGGTCAATACTGATCTGTATTTAGGGCAGTCGCCCAGGTGGCAGATTCCCTATCTGTTGTTTTCCTAGCCTTTTCTTAAATAATTTCAAAGAAATTGGAAGTTTATTGAACGTCTCCCTTGGTAAGTTACTCCAATCCCTCCCCTTCCTATAAATGAATATTTGCCCCAATTTGTCCTCTTGAATTCCAACTTTATCTTCATATTGTGATCTTTCCTACTTTTAAAGACACCACTCAAACTTATTCGTCTACTTATGTCATTCCATGCCATCTCTCCGCTGACAGCTTGGAATATATGAGAGTTGTTACTTGTAATATACCACTTAGTCAAACAGCTCGTCTTCTTTCTCCCAATTCTTCCCAGCCCAAACTTTGCACCATTTTTGTAACGCTACTCTTTTGTCGGAAATCACCCAGAACAAATCGAGCTGCTTTTCTTTGGATTTTTTCCAGTTCTTGAATCGGATAATCCTGGTGAGGGTCCCATACACTGGAGTACTCTAGTTGGGGTCCTACCAGAGATATATGTGCCCTCACCTTTACATCCTTACAACAACCCCTAAACAACCTCATAACCATGTGCAGAGATCTGTACCCTTTATTTACAATCCCATTTATGTGATTACCCCAATGAAGATCTTTCCTTATATTAACACCTAGATACTTACAATGGTCCCCAAAAGGAACTTTCACCCCATCAATGCAGTAATTAAAACTGAGAGAACTTTTCCTATTTGTGAAACTCACAACCTGACTTTTGACTCCGTTTATCAACATACCATTGCCTGCTGTCCATCGCACAACATTATCGAGGTCACATTGCAGTTACTCACAATCTTGTAACATTTATGACTCTATACAGAATTACATCATCTACAAAAAGCCTTACCTCTGATTCCACTTGTTTACTAATAACATTTATATATACAGTATAAGAAAACATAAAGATCCAGTATTACTGCTTTGAGGAATTCTCCTCTTATTATTACCGGGTCAGATAAAGATTCGCCTACTCTAATTGTCTGAGGTCTATTTTCTAGAAATATAGCAACCCATTCAGTCCAATTGCACTCATTTTTGCCAGTAGTCTCCCATGATCCACCCTATCAAATGCTTTAGACAGGTCAGTCGCGATAGAGTCCATTTGACCCCCTGAATCCAAGATATCTGCTATATCTTGCTGGACTCCTACAAGTTGAGCTTCAGTGGAATAACCTTTCCTCAAACCGAACTGCCTTCTATCGAACCAGTTATTAATTTTGCAAACATGTCTAATGTAATCGGAAAGAATGCCCTTCCAAAGCTTACATACAATGCATGTCAAACTTAAAGGCCTGTAATTTTCAGCTTTATGTCTATCACCCTTTCCTTTATACACAGGGGATACTATAGCAACTCTCCATTCATTTGGTATAGCTCCTTCAACCAAACAATAATCAAATAAGTACTTCAGATATTGTACTATATCCCAACCCATTGTCTTTAGTATATCCTCAGAAATATCAATTCCGGCTGCTTTTCTAGTTTTCAACTTTTGTATCTTATTGTAAATGTCATTGTTATCATATGTAAATGTTAATACTTCTTTAGCATTAGTCTCCTCCTCTATCTGGTCATTATCCTTGTAACCAACAGTCTTTACATACTGCTGACTGAATACTTCTGCCTTTTGAAGATCCTCACATACACACTCCCCTTGTTCATTAATTATTCCTGGGATGTCCTTCTTGGAACCTGTTTCTGCCTTAAAATACTTATACATACCCTTCCATTTTTCACTAAAATTTGTATGACTGCCAATTATGCTTGCCATCATGTTATCCTTTGCTGCCTTCTTTGCTAGATTCAATTTCCTAGTAAGTTCCTTCAATTTCTCCTTTCTTCCACAGCCGTTTCTAACTCTATTTCTTTCCAATCTGTACCTCCTTCTTAGTCTCTTTATTTCTCTATTATAATAAGGTGGGTCTTTACCATTGCTTACCACCTTTAAAGGTACAAACTTGTTTTCACTTTCCTCAACAATTGCTTTAAACCCATCTCAGAGTCTCTTTACATTTTTAATTACCGTTTTCCACCTATCATAGTTACTTTTTTAGAAACTGCCTTATGCCTGCTTTATCAGCCATATGGTACTACCTAATAGTCCTACTTTTAAGACCTTCCTTTCTGTCACATTTACTTTTAACTACGACAAAAACAGCTTCATGATCGCTAATACCATCTATTACTTCGGTTTCTCTATAGAGCTCATCTGGTTTTACCAGCACCACATCCAGGATATTTTTCCCTCTAGTTGGTTCCGTCACTTTCTGAATCAGCTGTCCTTCCCATATTAACTTATTTGCCATTTGTTGATCATGCTTCCTGTCGTTCACATTTCCTTCCCAGTTGACGTCTGGTAAATTCAGATCTCCCACTACAATCACATTCCTTTCCATGTCATTTCCCACATAGCTGATTATCTTATCAAATAATTCTGAATCCGTTTCAGCGCTACCCTTTCTCAGTCTGTACACTCCAAAGATATCAAGTTGCCTGTTATCTTTAGAAATGAGCCTTACACCTAGAATTTCATGTGTGCCATCTTTAACTTTTTCGTAGCTTACAAATTCTTCTTTCACCAGAATAAATACTCCCCCTCCTACCATTCCTATCTTATCTCTACAATACACACTCCAGTTCCATGAGAAAATTTCTGCATCCATTACATTTCTCAGCCATGAAAAAATGAAATGGCGTATGGCTTTTAGTGCCGGGAGTGTCCGAGGACATGTTCGGCTCGCCAGATGCAGGTCTTTTGATTTGACACCCGTAGGTGACCTGCGCGTCGTGATGAGGATGAAGTGATGATGAAGATGACACATACACCCAGCCCCCGTGCCAGCGAAATTAACCAATTAAGGTTAAAATTCCCGACCCTGCCGGGAATCGAACCCGGGACCCCTGTGACCAAAGGCCAGCACGCTAACCATTTAGCCATGGAGCCGGACGTCTCAGCCATGATTCAACTCCTATTACAATATCTGGTAAATATGTATCTATTAAATTACTTAATTCTATTCCTTTCTTTTCAATACTTCTGCAGTTCAACACTAACATTTTTATGTCATCCCTACTTGATTTCCAGTCCTCTGTTCCCTTATCATCGCTCCCTAGGCCACGCCATTTCACTGAATATACCTCCCTATTACCCTTCCAAATAAATTTCCTAACTTATACATACCACTGCGGTTTAAGTGAAGGCCATCTGAGCGCAGATCCCTATCTCCTACCCACCCATTAGGATCTAGAAATTTCACTCCCAGTTTCTCACATACCCACTCCATAGTCTCATTTAAATCTCCAATCACCCTCCAATCAGTATCCCTCCTACACAGTTTTCCACTGATAACATTCTCTGCTTCCTTAAACTTCACCTGTGCTGCATTTACCAGATCCCACACATCTCCAACTATGTTGGTACTTATATCAGCTTGCCTTACGTTGTTGGTACCAACGTGAAACACTACCACCTTCTCCTTCTCCTCCTCCCTCTCTTCTACTTTCCTCAACATCTGCCTCAACCCCAATTCCTGGATAACACTCTACACTGGTTCCCTTTCCTCCACACACTTTCCCCACGTGTCTAACGATGGAATCCACCATGACCAGAGCCTCAACCCTACCCACCTCATTTGATCCCCTCCCCTCCTGGTCAGCCCTATCTTTCCTTATAGCCGGGCTGAGTGGCTCAGACGGTTAAGGCGCTGGCCTTCTAACCCCAACTTGGCAGGTTCGATCCTGGCTCAGTCCGGTGGTATTTGAAGGTGCTCAGATACGACAGCCTTGTGTCGGTAGATTTACTGGCCCGTAAAAGAACTCCTGTAGGACTAAATTCCGGCACCTCGGCGTCTCCGAAAACCGTAAAAGTAGTTAGTGGGACGTAAAGCAAATAACATTATTATCTTTCCTGATAGCTGCAGAAGCTACTTCCTCCTCCCTTTTCTCCTTCCCATGACCCTGTTCGACCTGTCTTTTGCTATCCTCTACTCTACATTTCCCTTTCCTACCTTTTCCCTTCCTCCCACTTCCATACATCTCAGCAACAGTTCCCTGTTCCTCATCTTCCCTCTGTTGTTCTACCTGGAGTGACTCGTACCAATTTCTCGCACAGACACCTGTCCTGAATTCTGATCCTAAATAAAGCCCTTAGCCTGCAATCTCCTTCCCCTAGAACATAAGACCACCTGTCTTCTACAACCCCCCCCTTCGTCTCCCTCCCTCATTTGATGGTGCTGTGTTTTGCCATGTTACAATGTTGTTGCATATTAAAACGTTTTTCAGCTATGACTTTCACTTCACACAACTTCCAGAATAGAACTAAACCATCTGTACAGAAATATTCTAACCGGGCGAGTTGGCCGTGCAGTTAGAGTCGCGCAACTGTGAGCTCTCATCCGGGTGACAGTGGGTTCAAATCCCACTGTCGGCAGCCCTGAAGATGGTTTTCCATGGTTTCCCATTTTCACACTAGGCAAATGCTGGGGCTATACCTTAATTAAAGCCACGGCCGTTTCCTTCCCACTCCAGGCCTTCCCTATTCCATCGTTGCCATAAGACCTATCTGTGTTGGTGCGATGTAAAGCACATAGCAAAAAATTAGTAGAAATATTCTTCTCCAAATTCCTTAACAAAGCTTCGTAACCTAACACTAGTAGAAGACTTTTCCTTAGGCATACTGGAATGTGTTCTGGAATACGATTCTCTGTAAACTGTTGCTTGTGTAAGTGAAAAGAGATTGAAGTTCTAATATCTGAACAAAAACAAGTGAGCTATTGCCAGAAGCTTCACTGCTGGGATAGGTTTTTCAGGATTATTTCTGTCGCTGCCTGGGAGACCGGGTTGCCAAGTAAAAGATGCAGTGATGCTCTGACCTTCATTCTATACAAAGGGTATTCCACTTGTATTAACTACAGATGTGATACCGAGAAGCAGTTTTGTGAACACTAGTTCGCATTCGGTAAGTTGAGGATTATTTTGCACAGCTACAGTTGTTGTCAAACCGACAAAATATGATGTTTGTACAAAAATAGCTCAAAATATGACCTTATGACCAAAAATAGTCACATTACGCACTTACATGACCAAAAAAATCACTTAATTGTGAAAATAATCACCTGATTTGCACCAAAATCCAATCAGGCAAGAAAATAGAGACAAAGAAAAAATATGACTTTTCCTAAACATCCGAGCCCTAGTTATAACCTGGACAAGCTATTGCTCATCCAAGGCCCAGAGGCCTTTAAAACCCTGTCACTGACCATATGGGGAAGAATGGATTATGAAAACTTAATTTTATTCTGATTAAATTTTTTAATGTTTAATACATTTTATGTGAACATGGACATAAGAGTATGCCCTTTATATACAGAATTATTTGTGATGTTTCTCCATATTTTAATTTTGTGTTGTTGACTAATATGCTAAAAATCATTTTTATAAAATTGTAGGGTAGAAAAGTTTTCCAAAGTCTTCTTGGATGATGAAAACTTAATTTTATTCTGATTACATTTTATTAATATATTTTATATGAACATGGATATAAGAGGATGTTTGTTATATGCAGAATTATCTGTGTTGATGTTTCTCGATATTTTAATTTTGTGTTGTTGACTAATATGCTGAAATCATTTTTTTGAAATTCTAGGGTGGAAAAGTTTTCCAAAGTATTCTTGATGCTGGAACAAAAAGAAATATATCAATTTTTATTGCTCAGAACAGTCCATCTGAGTCAAATCCTAATATAGATACAAAATACTTGGCTAAGCAAGGAGCTGCACAGGTAAGTTACCCTTAACATAAACTCCTTCTTGAATATTCTGGAGTATTTTAGTTTTTCTAGGTTATCTAATGGTAGATTGGAAGTTTGATACTTTATTTTCTTGTATCTGATTAAGCATGACTACAGTATTTTTCTGGATTCTATAAAAGGGAATATTGGAACTCATCAATTTTGCCTAGTACTTTTCATGTGCCTATACCATGCTCTGTTAGAGATGGGACCAAATCATTTTTTTTTTTTTTTTTCTTTGAGGTGTAACAGCCTCTTCTGGACTTCCAAACAGATGACTTCTCATCTTTTCCTTCCCTGTTGAAAAGAATAATGAGGAACCAGACCTGAACTGCATAGTGGATAGTTCACCAATTGTACTTTTGATTCTTGCAGAAATTCCTTTATTTTCAAAATAGTTGCTGTGGTGAAGCAGAAATTCTTTTAACCTAGAAACCAGTACTCTGAAGACTTTGAGTGACACAGGGTAGACTGTGATGTATTAGTCTGCTCTGAATACTTGTTGTTTCTGAAGTTAAATAGTCATGATGTGGACACTTGTAGAGAAGAAACTTACTATTATCTTCTGATCCATGCTCCAGTATTGCTTCGTGACCTTGACAATATTATTGTCATTTACAAAAACTCAATGACAGCTTCTGATTTCCAATCATCCTGATATATCCAATTTTCATTGCTTGTGATGATGTCATGGACATGTTTGAATCCCATTATCGACAATAGCATCATGCTATCCTCTCTACCTTTTGGTATTCTGTGAGATTATGGGAAACCCATCTGCAACAAAGCTGCTTCACATGAAGAAATTTGTGCAGAAGTTCCAAAGTTTGCAGCAGATGAATGGTCAGAGACGATTCTACCTCCTTGTAAGGCCGTTAAGATTGACTTCCACACTACAGAAGCTTTCCTCTGTGACTACTGTTCCTGAACATCCTATATTCTGTTCATCTCTTAGAGCTGTACTTCCTGTTCATCAGTACTCAACAAATCAACCGTAAACTGTAGAGTGTAGAAGTGAAGTCCGGAAAATCTCCTCCTAATCTGTCCAGACATTCTTGTTTATTTGACTGCTCTTAAATTCATAAAGAATTGTAGAACAACTATGTTCTTGAATTGCTTTCATATTAGAACAACAGACAGTGAGAACTTGAAAACCATTAACATATGATTGCATCTACAACTATAGCTGCCTCTGTGGATCAGCGGCAGAGAATCACCTTCTGAATTGAAGCTTCAACCCAGTAGAGGTAATCATATTTTTGAAAAACAGAAAAAATGTTATTCAGCACTCCATCTTGTATGATGTCAGCATGTAAAAAATCTCATGTGACACATTCAGTGTTCACTTGATAAAATTAATTAAAACGCAACAGGAGGTCACCTAATAAAGTTCATTTTTCTCTGCCATCTGGTAGAGAAATACAGAACATATAGACTGCCACACAAGCAGCCTAAGCGACATCAAATCAAAATTCCTGTACACCATACCTTGAAGACATATAGTGATGAAGATTATTTACATTTTAGTTATTTTTTACTAATCTACCTGAAATTACAGGTGACCAGAAGGATTCAGAATATTAGAACAAATGTATAAATTAATAGCCTACAGTAGTATGAACAAAATATACTCATTGTAATGTTGCCAACAAAACATTTATATGCCCATTGATTCATCATAACTAGAACATTAAATAGCACCAATCTACCTAAATTAAATAGTCACCATCTGCCTGATAATGTTTAAGATTCTTTCCTTGATAGATTTTACTGCTTAAACTGTTTAAATTACATTTGTCTCATTTATCATTAACTAGCTGATGTACCCGTGCTTCGCTACGGAATTCTACATTGTATACAGAATTGTAGGTTAGATAGTGTACACGTTGTGAGCGAGACTGTATTACCCTAGAAACGCAACGGAAAAATCACCAAACGTCTTTTCTCATACGAAGACTGCGTTAGGGAATTTTCATTGTAATGGTAGGCCCGCTTGCCTACCATCAGTCACAATCAGGTTGGAGAATTTCATTATAATGGCAGACACTGACTCTCCACCTGGTTTTTTATATCCTCAGAAAGACTGCCTTAGTGGTTTTCCCACCTGAAATGAACATGGGTCATTACAATGACGTCAGTAGGAATGGCACGAGTAAAAGCAATGATTTCATATGAAATACTCGATCAAATGAAAACAACACATTTTCTCACTTTTAATGAACAGTACTACGCTGCCGATCTAACAGTCCAAAGTTCCAGAGCTGGAATGACCAGGCCGCAGACAGCCGTGATCCGTGAACACTCCTGGTCTTTTTTCAGGGGGGCGTAGAATAGTGGAGAGTCCCAGAGCAAATACTTTGCCCTTTTACTAATCTGTTTCCTAGGAGTACCCAATGAGTCGGAAAATCTCAATTCACTACACTGGCGGCGGAAAAATCTGTCTGACTTGGAGGCAAAGTTTTCCTCCAAGCAATAGGAGAACCCCCTCTTCACTGCTAATTGTGAATAAAATGAATGTAGAATTTAATAAAAGTGAAGAGGAAGAAGCTCTTTTTAAGAAACGGCTCTTTTCCAGGTTGAATTCTGAGTTATTTAGTGAACTGTAGTGATATAATTTGGAATATGCCTAAATTGTAATTCTAGACCAGGTCATACTACTACTACTACTACTACTACTACTACTACTACTACTACTACTACTCCTACTACTCCTACTAATACATGAGGCTCTGCCTTAAGTGTGCACACTGCTCATTCAAAACAGCGCTTCAAAGTAGGGATCGAATAGCTGGAATACTATGATGAACCAGTGGGTTACGTATCAGCAGTATGGTATCAGAAAACGTATGAACCAGAGGAATGACATGCTAAAGTTTTCTAACTCCTCAGCTATTTCCCGCCAGTATTCAGTCAGGCTGTTATACTTGGTACGCAGGAGTAATCCCATCTATCGGAGTTGAGCGGCAGCATAAGAGACAAAGAACATCACAACACACAATGGTCAATGTAATGATATTGTTGATCAATGTTATGGGCTTTCAATATTGTAGGCCTTCACATTTAGTTTTCTTCCGACTCTGAAATACCACTCTTATCATAGTCGGTCCGGTAAAACTGAATAAAACATAAATGGTCGGAAATTGTATTCTCTATAACTTTTGTTATGTAGTACTTTTCGATAGGACCAATAAAATAGGTATTTAAAAATTAAATTTTAAATGCCTTCCCCTAAAGTACAATTTCATCCAGGGTGAATACAATTGTTTATAACTTAGACTGTAGTTTCTTATTTCCCGACTCTATATACCGACTTTCATTAAATTCTGTTGACCCATTTTCCCGTGGCTCGGCGTCGATATGGACTTGGCAACAAAAATACAAATTTATGAATATCTGTGTTATCAAAGCTTGCACAATAACAATGTATGACATAAATGACCGGAAATTTAATTCTATATAATTTTAGTTATGTAGTATTTATCGATAGGACCACTAATAAAATAAATACTTGAGAATTAAATTGTAGGCTTTCCCCTGAACTACCATTTCACTCAGCGTGAGTAAAATGATTTATAGCCTAGATTGTAGTGGCTCATCCCCAGACTTCACATACCGATTTTCATTAAATTCTCTTCAGCCGTTTTCTTGTGATGCGTGTACATACATACAGACAGACAGACAGACAGACGGAAATTACGGAAAAGTAAAAAGTGCATTTTCTTGTTACTGTGGACATGTCCAATACAGAAATACTATTCTTTTCAAATTCTGAGCAATGTACAGATAAAACTCTTATTTTATATATCATTAATTTACTTTGCAAATTTGTATTATTCCACTACTTCTTCATTTAGCATTTCTAGATGTTTAGCAATTTCCTGAATGTTGTTTTTGGGAGTAGTATTTTGTTTGCTTTAAGAATATTTTCTCTGCATGCAAAAATATTTCACCGCAAATGTCAGTATTTTTAACTTGATTGATAATATATGAAAATTTTTCTAGTAATTCAGCAAAGTGAAAAATGTATAAAATGAGAAGCAAATTCCATTCTGTTGTCTTGTCATTCTGTTAACATCAATATTTTTACTATGGATCATGATAATTTCTCATAATTTTTCATAGCCCCCTAATGGTCGTGATCATTATGACGTCAAGTCTTCACAGTCTGATACCATGGTTAGCTGGTTCAAGTTCTGTTGGTGGAAAAGTTTTTCACCATGAGAACATTGGCTAGTAGGGTAAGAGAGGTGGTGGTATACAATTTCTAATCACTAGATTGCGTGCCAAAAGCCTTTGTTCAATTTCAAACCTCTCTGCAGTGTTCAACTGGAGTGAGGGCATATGACCCTCTCCCAACTTCATTATCATAATCATCACACCTATGCATATAGGTTGCCCATGAACGTCTAGTAGAAAGACCTGAACCAGTCTTCCCCAGAGGCCTCACAACATCAAATCAATTAATCAATCAGTCAATCATTTTTCATTCATTCCCACTAAATTGTTGAAAGGAATATGAATAGTTATTGAATAATGTGCCTTTCTTTTTTACCATGCTACATGATTGCCTAATTTTGTCTTGCACATTCCTTTGGTAAATGCTCTTTATAAGAAATAATAATAATAATAATAATAATAATCTATATCAGGGCCTCTCAGGGCACATGTGCCTGGTGCATGCACTGTGCCCGGTGCAAAAGACGACTTTGCTTGGTTGCCCAGAGTGCAGACCACCACTCCTCGATTTGGAGCAATAGTGCTGTCTCTCTCTTTTGCCACGCCTGTCTCCCTCACTCCCCCTATCTCCCTCTTCCTCACTTGCTTCGTAGCGCTCCAAATCCGAGCCGAGTTGAGGCAAGCTTAGTCGAGTAGCCCAGAGACAAAGCATTGGTCTGAGCCAAGCGGAACCGATGCATTCTGTACTTAGCGGATTGCTAAGCGATTAACACTTTCAATATTCTGATATGTGATTTCATCCTTAGTAATGTGATTGCATGCAGCCATGTTTGATTACTGCCTGTCAAGTGAGAGAGTATACATTTCCTCTGATCATGGAAGAATACTATTCTCTGTTAGATACTCGTTGATTCTCCAACCTTCCCCAGCTTCTAAATATACTCGGCAGATGGCAGAATGTTCCTATTACTGTAACTTCCATGCTGCTAAGAGAAAACAGTTGACATACGCATAGACGGGAAGATATCAAGTCGACTAACCTTCTGGATGACCAGTAGTAAAGCACAGGGACAAACGCTTGGAAAGTGGGTATCTGCTTACTCAAACCAGTATTCAGTCATGGCCAATTGTATGTTGCCCTACCTTGGGCAATCTTTTGAAAATGTTAAGATCCAAAACGCCTGAATGGTCAATGCACAGTGAATATTGTATGTAAAAAAGTGTTATAAACTACATTATGAATGAATCGATTTTTATAAACCTGTATTAAATGTTCTTAAAACTATTGAAAAGGGCAGGCAAATCAGTCAGTCAATCAGTCAATCAATACTGATCTGCATTTAGGGCAGTCGCCCAGGTGGCAGATTCTCTATCTGTTGTTTTCCTAGCCCTTTCTTAAATGATTTCAAAGAAATTGGAAATTTATTGAACATCTCCCTTGGTAATTTATTCCAATCCCTAACTCCCCTTCCTATAAATGAATATTTGCCTCAATTTGTCCTCTTGAATTCCAACTTTATCTTCATATTGTGATCTTTCCTACTTTTAAAGACGCCACTCAACAACTTACTTGTCTACTAATGTCATTCCACACCATCTCTCCGCTGACAGTTCCGAACATACCACTTTACATAGAATCTCAGGGATAATTTAATAAAACCACTGTGTTAAAAACTCTGTTAATTTAAATTTATATTTTCATTCACAACAATCTTGACCAGCCTACAATTAACAATCAGTTCTAAATCTCCACTTGTGGTTGACAACACATTCTGACATTAGTTACAGTACGTCAAGAACATGAAATTATATAGGTGGGTCAAATGAAGCCCAGTATGTAATATCCTCTTTAAATCTAATGGAAAGTATTGAATAGGTGGTTTTATTAAATTATCCTTGAGATTCTATGCCTAGCGTCATCTTCAGTACGGAACAATAATGAGAGTTGTTACTTGTAACATACCACTCAGTCGAGCAGCTCGTCTTCTTTCTCCCAATTCTTCCCATCCCAAACTTTGCAACATTTTTGTGACGATACTCTTTTGTCGGAAATCACCCAGAACAAATAGAGCTGCTTTTCTTTGGATTTTTTCCAGTTCTTGAATCAGGTAATCATGGTGAGGGTCCCATACATTGGAACCATACTCTAGTTGGGGTCTTACCAGAGACTTATATGCCCTCTCCTTTACATCCTTACTACAACCCCTAAACACCCTCATAACCATGTGCAGAGATCTGTACCCTTTATTTACAATCCCATTTATGTGATTACCCCAATGAAGATCTTTCCTTATATTAAAACCTAGATACTTACAATGATCCCCAAAAAGGAACTTTTTTCACCCCATCAACGCAGTAATTAAAACTGAGAGGACTTTTCCTACTTGTGAAACTCACAACCTGACTTTTAACCCCGTTTATCAACATACCATTGCCTGCTGTCCATCTCACAACATTATCGAGGTCACGTTGCAGTTGCTCACAATCTTGTAACTTATTTATTACTCTATATAGAATAACATCATCCACAAAAAGCCTTACCTTTGATTCCACTCCTTTACTCATATCATTTATATATATATAAGAAAACATAAAGGTCCAATAATACTGCCTTGAGGAATTCCCCTCTTAATTATTACAGGGTCTGATAAAGCTTCGCCCACTCTAATTCTTTGAGATCTATTTTCTAGAAATATAGCAACCCATTCAGTGTGACTACGACTGGCATATCAAGACGAGTTACCTGACCTATTTCTAATATACTGCGGAGAAGCACGAATCCACTATTAGAATAATAATGTACATCTGTACCAAGTGAACACAGATGTAAGATTAGCAACAATTACCTACTTTATTTGGTATGGTATAGCCTTTCTTCTGGCCTAAGTATATGTGCCAGTTTCAACTGAGAGTGAGTAATCCTCCCAGACAGGATCTGCCAATATTGTGTGGTAATTAATGCTGTAATTTCTGAAGAGACAGTGGATTTCAACCGTTCTCAATTGGTGAAATAGTGAGGCATATAATAGGGTCAAGAAAGCAGCTCAGCTGTACTTAGCAATTTCATAGATACTCAAAGTGTGGTAATGTGTCGTAAGGATTAACACAAGTGGCTCTAAAATTCAATTATCTGCATTTAGGGCTGTTGCCCACATGGTAGATATCCTATCAAAAGTTTACATAATAATAATAATAATAATAATAATCGTATTGTCTCAGCTACCATGTGCAGGCATTTTCATTTTACGCCATCTAGCTGCATGCTCATCAATTTCAATATTCCGTTTACATTGTTAATGGTTGATTTTCTGATTTTATTGCCTTGTTCAAAGCTTTGGTGATCATTCACTGTCTTTAGTCTTACATATAAACTTTTTCTGCCATAAATGGCCCTATTATCCAAGTACCGGAAAGTTTCTTGTGAACATATGAGGGATGTTGTATTTCATTTTTCTCTTTAAAGTCAGAATAAGATACTGTCCTAGAGAACTTATTCTTCCTTTCTTTAACAAAAAATGTTCCTGTATGTTACTATACCCATGTACCCTTTGCCCAACATGATTTACCAGTAAGTTATGATTGCGCACTCTGGATTATTTTTGCAATGTTGGTACTTGTATTACATAACTTTGAAGGGTACCACAGCTTAGAATCAGAATAGTTGAGGTGTTGGCTGGCTCTTTTTAACTTAAGCTCGCTGACATTACTATAGCATCTAGTTGGCCGTGCGGTTAGGGGCGCGCGGCTGTGAGCTTGCATTCGAGAGATAGTGGGTTCAAATCCCACTGTCGGCAGCCCTGAAGATGGTTTTCTGTGGTTTCCCATTTTCACACCAGGCAAATGCTGAGGCTGTACCTTAATTTTGGCCATGGCCGCTTCCTTCCAACTCCTACACCTTTCCTATCCCATCATCGCCATAAGACCTATCAGTGTTGGTGCGACGTAAGGCAAAAAAAAAACTATCACATCTGGACCTAGAATAAGGACACTTCACTATCATACCCTGTACATTGATTGAGGGGGACCCACCTTCGTTCCTGTCCTCTGTTAAAAACCTAATTAACTCGCTATCTCTTCCCTCATACTCCTTAATGCCTACGTGCACCCACAGTCCCTACACCTGCCTCCCTTAGTCGTTCATTTATCTTATACACAGAAATATGAAATAATATGAAAATATCAGCTGAAATAGCATATTCTGTGTGTAATAAAATATGTAGCAGTGGAAAGAAATCCCGTATACCCAAGGATTTCATGACAATAAAGCAAGAAAAATACTGATAAAGTAACTACAGAACAATTCTACTTAGGCATATTCTAATTATAAAACATAGACTTATACTGCACTTTGACGTATCTTAATTACAATAGGGTTTGGTTTTGGCCAGGTGTTTAAGGCCAGATCTGATATCATGTGATTTTTGAGATTAAGATCTCAACCAAGAATTGACCAGGATTTGAACCTCACTCTTCTGGATGGGAAGCGTGGAACTAAGCCACTGAGCGAATCATGCTCCGTACCTGTGATGAAGAACATTTAATAATATTAACACTATAAAAAGAAGGCAGTTCGGTCCTACTCAGGGAGGGTATTTGGCAGAAACAAACAATTACAATTAATATGAGTTAGGAAAGACATTAGAATTCGATATGTTCAAATTAACTTGCTTGCAGCTGTGCATACATCCAGTACTTGTCATTCCATATTTGCATGAATCAGAATTTCAAGCCACTCCCTCACTTCAAAGTATAGTTTTTGTTCTCTTCTATCAACAATATGGATTTAGGAATGGAGTAGGCACAAGGGATGCCATTGGTTTACTGAAAGTCGTAGGAAAAAGGCACATAGAGAAGAATAGAAAAGTATACACAGTCTTTATAGACTTAGAGAAGGCATTTGACAAAGTGAAGTGGGATAAGCTCTTGGAGATACTTAAGAAACATGGATTGGAATGGAGAGAGAGAAGACTGATAAAGGAATTATATTACAACCAAACAGCAAGAGTGAGAATAAGAGGAGAATTAACAGACGAAATCAGACCGGGAAAAGGTGTTAGACAGGGTTGCTGCTTATCACCAACTTTATTATTATATTTGTGAATGCTGGGATGGTAAAAGAGGTGTCAACATTGGAGGTAAGAGAATAGAATGTATAAGATTTGCTGATGATATGGCAGTAATAGCTGAAAATGTGAAGGACCTCTGAAAAATGCTGAGAGAATTAAACAAAAAGTGTGAAGAGTATGGAATGAGCATAAACAAAAAGAAAACCAAATTCATGAAACTTGGAGGTAAAGGTGAAAAAGCGACAATCAAGATAGGGGGAGAAATTATTGAACGGGTGAATAAGTTTAAGTATCTTGGAAGTATTGTGACTGAAGACCTTTACTCTATAACAGACATAAAAGCTTGAATTGCCTTAGCCAAGGAAAGCTTCAACAAGAGAAAAAAACTGCTTTGTGGCCCGCTAGAGAAAGATCTGAGGAAGAGACCTGCAAGGTGTTACGTATGGAGTATAGCTCTATATGGCGCTGAAACATGGACGTTAAGGAAGGAAGAACAGAGAAGAATAGAGGCATTTGAGATGTGGATTTGGCGAAGAATTGAAGGAGTAAAGTGGGAAGATACAATATCAAATGAAGTTCTGAAGAGAGTGGGAGAAGTGAGGAGTATGCTGACCATAATCCAAAATAGGAAGAAAAATTGGATAAGGCATAATCTAAGACACAACACTTTACTACGAGTAGCAATTGAAGGGATGATAAAAGGAAAACGAGGAACGGGAAGAAGACGATACCAGTTATTAGACAGCATTAGAAAAAGAAAGGAAGATTATGCAGAAGTGAAGAGAAGGGCACAAGATAGAGAGGTATGGAGGTCACAGCCATGACTGGACCTTGCGGATGGCAGAACAACCTATGATTATGATGATAATGATGATGATCTCTTCTCTCAATCTGTCCAGTTTTGTTCACTTTATATTCATGTACCCATCTTGTTCTGCATTGGTCCTTTGTTACTTTTGTAGATGTGATGCAATTTTTGAACAGATGAGCCAGATTTTTCCACCATCCTTTGTGGCTATAATTACAATGAATTTGCTACTCCCAAGACATTTTAGAGCTATTGCCAGAAATTAATCAGGCTAATCCTTGCATGGGGTACATGTTAACCTGGGAACACACACTGCTTGGTGTGTTCCAGTGTCATTTCCTGTGCTGAGGGAACCATCACCCCACCTGAGGGAAATGTCCACCAAAGCCATCAGTCACCTTTGGGGATAGGGTTATTTACTGCTGCTCAACACTTAGCATTAAGGCACTGGTTATATGGTCTACTCCATTACCCTAGCAGATGCAGGATTGGACATGGAGATCACTAAAAGGAAACAACAGACAAATGCATTTTGTCAGAGTGTGAATTATTAGATCAAGAAGACAGAAGTTCCAAGGAAGTGTAATGTATACGATGTATTGTTGCCCAAGAGGAAAAGATACCAAGGCAGATGATGGAGACTAAGATCAAAGGGAGGAGAAGCACAGGCAGACACAGAGCATAGGATAATAGTTTAGACGCAGCAGTGGTCATTGAATAGAAGAAGGTGGAAAGATGCCATCATTGTTTTAACCCGACTAGAGCTGGCAAAAGGGAAATTGATAAGATAGTCATAAGCCAGATTTTTCACATTAGCCTTTATTTTGTTCTGCTACCTGAATACTGCAACCATTGTAATCTTTCTCCCTCCCTAACTTCCCCTTAGGTCTCATACTATTGATAAAAATCACTGCATATTGAGATTGGTACATTTTGTTTGTTCATCTCTTATGTAATAATTATTGTAAGGAATGGAAAGGAGGAAACAGGCAATATACTGAATTATGAACAGGAAAAGGAACACATCTATAATTATATTGTTACCAATATAACTCCATCTGTTTGATTACTCTAATTTACTTCAGGATGACCTAATAAATGCACGCACACACATTTAAACACAAGCAATTCTAACTTTTATGAATGGCCACACACTAATTACCAGTCTATTTACAAATCTCTCTACTGTACACACACGGTAGGAGGTCTAGCCCGCCCGTCTACCTACGGATGCTTACGCCTCACTTTCACTTCCCCAAGTCCAGTCAGTCAACTCATACGGCAGCTGTACGTAGATAGCTGGATTTGAACACAGTGTCACTGGCTATACAACACACGATGACTGTTCGTTGTTTCGAACTCCAATGATAGTCCGGTACTTCACACAATCACATGATGTGAACAACAGTCAGCAACAGCTGAACAGTATCCAACAGCAAGACGATACTCACAACAGCGAATATTAACACACGCCCAATTATCCTCACACTTACAGTAACTGCTTCAACCGCTGATTCACGGTGGTCCTCAATCCACAGAAGCACACACACACGGTACTCCTAAGGCAGTACACAGTCTTTCGTTTTGTCACCTCCAGTTACACACTCACTGGTCACTCCGGCATTACAACAACTACAATAATTTTCTCACAGGGGCCTTGTATTTATACCTCAGTGTTGGGCCACTAGAACATTCAGGGTTCGGCTGGAAATCGAACCTTCCCGTTGTATATTCCAGAAAGCTCATGGAGAAACTAGATGAAAGGAACAATAGAAGAAGGGCCATGGTATGTCCTCGGATGGGCTGGGAAGTTCCCTAAGCTGGCTTAGTCATCCCTTTTCAGGTAACAGCGAAAGGGCAGCAACAAGGTTGACGGTCGCTTGAGCGTATGTATAAAATAATGAGTTTTGTCTATACATTGTTCAGAAATTGAAAATAATGGTATTTCTGTATCAGTGTTGTCCACAGTAACAAGGAAATGCACTTTTAAATTTTCTGTAATTTCTGTCTGCCTGTCTACCTGTATGTATGCGATTCACGAGAAAACGGCTGAAGAGAATTTAATGAAAATCGGTATGTAAAGTCAGGGAATAAGTTGCTATAATCTAGGCCATAAATTTATTTATTTACTTTTTTTTTTTTTTTTGCTAGTGGCTTTACGTCGCACTGACACAGATAGGTCTTATGGCGACGATGGGATAGGAAAGGCCTAGGAGTTGAAAGGAAGCGGCCGTGGCCTTAATTAAGGTACAGCCCCAGCATTTGCCTGGTGTGAAAATGGGAAACCACGGAAAACCATCTTCAGGGCTGCCGACAGTGGGATTTGAACCCACTATCTCCCGGATGCCATAAATAATTTTATTCATGCTGAGTGAAATTTAATTCTCAAATAATTATGTTATTAGTGGTCCTATCAGTAAATACTACATAAGTAATGTTATATAGTATTAAAATTTATGTTTTATACATTTTTACCATACCAGTGATGATAACAGAGATATTCATGAGTATTGATTTTTGTTGCTAAGACAATATCAGCGCCAAGTCACGAGAAAATGGGTAAACAGAATTTAATGAAAATCGGTGTGTAAAGGCTACAGTCTACACTATAAATAACTTTATAAGATGCCCCAATATGACAGAGTCGAAAGAAAACTAAATGTGAAGGCCTACAATATAGAAAGCTCATAAAATTGATCAACAATAACATTACATTGACCATTGTTTGTTGTGATGTACTTTGTGTCTTCTGTTGCCACTCGTCTCAGATAAATGGGATTACTGCTGTGTACTGAGTATAACAGCCTGCCTGAATATTGGCGTGAAGTAGCCTAGGAGTTAGATTTCTCTCTTCTTTAGCATGCCATTCTTCTGGTTCATAAATTTTCTGATACTCCTGCTAAGTAACACACGGGTTCATTATAATATTCCAGTTATTCAATACCTACTCTGAGGCACTAATTGGGATGAGCAGTGTGCTCACTTAACAGAATACTGGCAGAGGCGTAGTCGTGGCTGTCTGCGGCCTGGTCATTCCAGCTCTGGAACTTTGGACTGTAAGATCGGCACCGTAGTACAGTTTGTTAAAAGTGAAAAATGTGCGGTTTTTCGTTTGATTGAGTATTTTATATGATAACCTTGCTTTTAATCGCTGCATTCCTACTGACATCATTGTAATGACCTATGCTGACTTCAGCTGGGAAAACCACAAAGACAGTCTTTCTGAGAATTCTGTAGCGAAGCATGGGTACATCAGCTAGTAATAGAATAAACACAACACGTCAGTGTGGAAAGAGGAAGCAACAGAAAGATGAGATGAGGACAAATGTGAAAACACAGAGGACAAGAACTATCTTCTGTTCTTCATATACTGCCGTCTTGAATTAGGTAGGCTCTCTCCTCATAAGTCACATGTCTGCGTGTGCGCATCTCCGGAGTACGTTGCTTTATGTGTGAGTGAGTGGAAGTAGCAGACTTGTTTAATGACCAGTTGTACAACACAAAATGGTGCTCATGACAAAACGGCGTGTGTTCATTGTCAAATGTTATGTGAAGCACAATTCATGGAAAACTGTGCAGAACTGTTTGCACAAGAGGAATGTTGTGACAAAACCTCCAGCAACGTCTGCAATGCAAAACTTAGTGGAAAAATGGCGCAGAACAGTCTCTGTAACAAATAAAATCTGCAACTATCCAAAAAGAGTTCGAACACCAGAAAACATTGTTCGAGTGAAGAAAGGCCTGCAATGAAGTCCAACAAAATCTCAATGCTGTTTATCTGTGCAAGTGGGAATTAAGAGATTGTCGTGTTGAAAGTTATCAAAAAGGACCTGCATCTGTATCCTTACAAATTTACTATTATGCATGCGTTAAAGCATCCAGACGAATCTTCGTGTGTTGAGCATGCAGGAGATGCGCACACACATACATTGACAGCATTCGATTGGTGCATCAAAATCACAGTTTCCAGCATTTCCTGTGATGGGCAGTTCTTCTATTCATTGACAAGGGGCAATTCCACATCAGCATTAACAAATATTTTTCAGCCCAGTTTTATTTTGCACCCAGCTTCACTTTAGTTCTTGTTTTCTTTTTCTGTTGCTCCCTCTTCCAACACTGACATGCCATTTTGCATATTCTACTATGTGTTCTCTTTTGTGTTCCTATTTGTCTAACTTTTTGTAATAAAGTGTCACTATTTAGATGATTTTTTTTTTTAAACTTCCCAATAGACATGTTCATTTTTACAGGTGAGAAGTGTAAATTTTACTAAAATAATGGGTGGAGGAGTGCTACACACCAAACTATGGATAATTGACAGGACACATTTGTATGTCGGCAGTGCCAACATGGATTGGCGGTCTCTTACTCAGGTAAGAAACATCTTAATTTTCTAGTGTTGTTAAATGGTTGATTACTTTATTAATGTCGGATGACATCCTCAGTTGACAGTCAGATTTAACACTAGGAATACCAAACATTATTTCGACCAACTTTTACCAAAGTGGTCATTTTGACCAATAGTAACACGTATTCATTTCTTGGGGATATTGGTGCAAAAAAAACAGTTCAAATTGAGTAGAAAAACATCATAGACACTATATAATTTTATTATGATCATGTAGGACTTGTAAACAATATTATGAATAAAAAATAAATACACTCGTAAGGCAGAATGTTCTTTTTACACACTTAGCGTACATTATGTACATATCTCAATGAACGTCACTTTCTTCTTTTCAACTTATTTGTTGCACTGTACACGCACTCCTTACTTGGTCACCTTTGAAGTGCACTTACCACAGACCATTTTTCTACAGATTGCACACCTTTCCTTTGTCTTGTTGCTTTTGCAAACTGTGACCTGACACTGTCCGCGGTGTGAACTCTCTTTGGAGGTTAGGGCCTCATTGCAGCCAAAAACGACGATGGTGTTGAGAAGCCTACTAATCCGACAAGACGCATATGGATGCGCTAGATCGGTTGCCAGATGTCTCAGCAGTACCCTTCTCGGTATTTACTTGCCGATTGTTGCCTTATACAATGCATAAGCATTTATACCAGCGAGACCTGATATGTTGAAGAAGACATCGCCGACTCATCGATTTTACCAGGTACTTATGGTCCACTTGATTAAATATGTCGACACCAAATTTGATAGAATTATAGAAAAGGATTGTTTCATGATTTTTCTTTGGATGTTGTTCATTGATGCTTACATCAGTATGTACTGTACTGAGAATGAGGACATTCTTGTTCTTTTAACCATGGTAGGACGTGAGAGTTGCATCCTCATTTTTGTACACTACTGTGCTGTAGCGTGGGTTACTGTTGGTCTCCACAGGATGAACTTCTCTTCTACTATGGATCAGAGTGCCTACGATACTTGCATTCTTTTTCTTCAATGATTTTGTTAGTTTCAGTGAAGTGAGGAAGTTATCACTAGTGATATTTCTTCCCTGATTGATGAAGGGCTCAGCAAGATGCAATACTTCATATTCATTTAGAGTCCAATCGGTGGGTCGCGTTTCATCTTTCACAAGATAGGGTAAACCGTTTATGACATACTTGGCTTCCACATAGACAGCCAAACTTGTCTGGTTCATTGCTTGAATGGAAAAGAGCTGTTCATCAACAGTAATGTTCTGACCTGGTCAGTAGCAAATAGTACAATTAGATATAAATTTGTCCCACACAACGGATACAAGCGCAAATCTATCAGTTTTCAGGCAATCTCTGCAGGTAGATGTTTCATTGAATCAAAGAAACCTCATGATTTCCAGGAAACTGTTTTGTGTCATAAGTTTGGGAGAAAATTCCAGGATCCCACTTCTGTGACCACAGATTGAGAACATTCGTATCAGCTTCATAAGTTCCGCATGCGTCCAATTCTTCCAAAGAAAGCGACCATTCAGGGTTGTTCAGAACTTCACAGGCTCTAACCTCAGTATATCGTTGGGTGTAGTGAGCATGGATTCATCAATAAAGAGACACCAAGCAGTAGCGGGACAAGTTTCTTCAATGTGGCATTTTGCATGTCCTGTGGGACCTGGGATTTCCCTGAGTATATTTTGCTGTCCTCGATAGCCTGGCAGATTTTGTAGAATCCCGCGAGTCCACACTGTTTTCTCCAAAGCAACCTCTCCCTTGCCGAACACAACGTGCTGACCGTGCCCGTTTGTTGACTTCGTACAGCGTATGCTCGGCCTTCTGCAGTTGATATCGTGCTCCTTGTTAGTGATTTCATGATCTGCCTGAATGTTACCTTCAGCTGCAAACTATAAAACCAAACTTACTTGCACTGTGCACAGAATTACATAAATACAAAACGACTAATGTCAAATAGGCTTACCTTTTTTTCATCAGCAGTTTTGCTGTTGGGCGTGTGTTGCCATTTGGTGAGTAATTACCTAACCCTTGAGATCGCTCGACTGTTATGGGGAAATATTATGTAAATTGCTCAGAATTTTGGCATCCGCCAGCAGATTACTTGAGAACATATTTTTGCGGAGTAATTACAAATAATTGGGAAATCTAGTTTGAATGTTTGTAATGACTGAGCATGACAATTTACTGCTCGTTATGATTGCACACCATTCATTACTGAACAAATACTGTTCAAATATTGATTGAAAGGAGCCAACAGCTGCCCCATTGTAGAACACCAATACGCTATATTCGATACTACAGTAATAAACAGTAAGAAAGGCAAGGTTCCTTTTGAAACGTTGAGTGTGTTTACAATTATTTACACGGCATAAGCCCAAAAATATAACTCATGAATAGTTACACAGGCCGTGAAAGTCTAAATGATAATAATAAAATATATTGTTACAGCCTGTTAGAATGATATTCCACTCTAAATGAATGCCACAAAAGTCTGATATATAGCTACTGCAGTAGCGGTCAAAATGATCGTCCAGTAAAAGTAGTTATATGAGTAGGTATATGACCTTATTGCACCAACTAGAAATGAGTTACGGGTATTTGAAGCTGTATGCCAAAAAGTACACTTAAAATAATTAAAAGCCACCAAAGGATTTGTTTTTCTTAACCGCATAACAAGAGTTATAGAGAAAACAGAACTGAAAACAGTCCTTTTGACCGCTGCGGTAAACCTAGTGTTAATGATGTTTTCTGGAACAGTTCTTCATTATGATTAATGAGGAATGACATTTGTTACTCCTCAAGGTAGTCTGTTATCTTGAAGAACATTTTACACTTCATTTATATACTTGACTTTAATGAAATAGGGAACAATGTAGTCACTGATTCTGACAGAATTGTAAGTTGTAACTGAAGGGGAACTATTCTGAGTCCATCAAACTAAACGACATAGTTAAGATTACCAATGTATACATTTAACTGTTCATGATGCAAGAGGTGAAACATTCTTTAAAATTTACATTTTTCTTTGTATTTCTAACATTTAACCCAGATAGAGGACTTTTGTCACAATGTTCAGGCTGTGTTCTATCTGTTTGTCTCTTTATGCTTTTCCTTTAGCAAAGTGTAATAAGCTGTGTTAGAGCCTATCTGAAAATAGTGACGCAAAAGCAGTGTGAAAATGTTGAGACAGTTTCAGTAGTAGAGTGTGGCAAGGGGGGAAATGTTCTGTATGTGAAAAGGTTTTCTATTTGGCACGTATTGGCTTAAAAAATTGATGCAGTAAAAGGAAAACATAGAGCTGTCTGGACTGCTTGAATTCCAACCACATCATTTCAAGGCAACTGGACACCTCAATCCTGGTAGAGAGATCCTAAGCAGGTCACGTTTCTCCGTACCAGGTAGTAAAAAATTATAATTTTGAGAAAGCTGGTGGAAGTGTTGGAGGAAAGGGGAAAACTTTGGAAACAGCCGTGTGGTATAAATAGTGAATTGGAGGTTACGTGCAATTCAGATCATAATTATGACTGTGCAGCAGAAATTGTGAGTGATTCGGTTGTTAGTTTAGAAACTTGACCAAGAAATTGTGCTTGCACGAAAAGAGAGCAACTGTCATTTCATATTGGTATGTCTGAAAGCTTGCCACAAAAGGCACCAGTGCAAGGTAGCAACACCATGCCTACAACTCCAAGAGAGTGTCTGGAGGGGTTTTAGATCAAGCAAAGGCTACCAAAACTTCAAAGAGTAGCCCAATGAAATCAGCAGTTGGCAATATTGCAAACAGAAGAAACTTCAATGGCAAAAGACATTTGCATCCAGCAGTGAGAGAATAAAAAACTTACAAAGGCATTCTGCACGGAAATCAAGAAATATGTTACACGAATGTGATGATGAAAACGAGGTATAAGAATTGAATTGGGACTCATGACCGATTCCTTCTCTCCACCGACTCCTTGTTTCAGGCTAATTGAAGACATAATGTCTAATGATTTAGGTGTAGATTAGATATAAGTCTTTATGGTACCAGTTTTACTTCCATTAGTCTTTTGACCAGTGTCCATTTACTAATAGCAGTATTCTGCACCTGCTCTAGGCAGTTTAATTTTTCATTGCCATTGTTTTCCAATCTTTCACCACATTTTATTCTGATCTCTGAACATCTAAAATGGCCTCACCCTGGTCTAAAACAATGCCATAAATTGAAATTTGTTTATTGACAATCTTCCCTGCACAGATGAGTTTGTGAGTGAATATTTAGCTCTTATGACCACATCATACTTACTGGTATTTGTGGCATGTAATGTGTGTACTCAGCATGACATAATAAGCTGAAAGTCTATTTCAAGTACAACAGGGCTATACAAGCTAAATATTCTATTTGAATGGGTCACGACAGGTGACTTGTACCCTGTATAGTTGTGCTGGCAGTAGTGCCAGAGGTATAGTTCTGGTCCTAGCCAACAGAACAGAAATGACAGGGCTTAATAAGTTAAATGCCTGATTGTATAAGGAGTACTAACACCAAGGTCATCAGTCCCTTCTCTTTATGGTGCCATCTGGGTAAATCATCAATTATGCTATGGTTCCTATGTATTCTTTCCAACTTGAAAGCATCATTAATCAAATTATACCCATAAAGAAGTGGGTTAAAATAGAACTCTTGGGCATCCTAGATGTAGTTTTCCATGGTTTTCTTCTTCAACTGCAGGAATAAATGATAAAATACTTCAGGACACCAACAAATGTCCAGAAAAGGTTTTACTTGTATAGGACTTATGTGATCCAAAAACAGCAAAATAGATGTAAAGTATAATTATTTAGATAAGGCAACAGGTTATCTATAGAAATCTGAGTTAAATCATAATTTTGTTCCAGAAATTTGTCTCAAAACATTCACCAAAACAATATTGATGTTTAAGGGTATGCTTATTGAATATTTCTCTTGTATTTTTTCCTTTACTGTTATGCTTTTTATATTTCTTTATTATATTTCATTTTTATTTTCAGGTGAAGGAGATGGGAGCTGTGGCATATAACTGTAGCTGCCTAGCAGGTGATATGGGTAAAATATTTGATGTAAGTTTGACAGTTGTCACTAATATTCCTTTTAAAAATTGAATGCGCTTGACTCAGTACATTTCCTCTAAATTTCACTTTTTCTCCTCATTTCGTAACTGTAATATTCGTGCTGGATCTACTCTTGCTATTCCTCTTCACCTTTCATCTACATATAACAATTTTTTTACTGTCATCGATTCCAGACTTCGGAATTCCTTACCAGTCAGTGTCAAGGACAGTGATCTTGCTGAGATTACCTGTTGAAAGCGACCGACTGATGTGTGAACTGTATAGCTGAATGTGTGAATGGTGATAGCCTGTGTTTCTCCGGTATATGTAGACCTAGTTGATAGTTGTGTAATATGTGCATTAATTTGTGTGTGTGTTTGAGCAATATTTTTTCATATTAGTTATTGTGACAGTATACTGTTTTAATTCCTTTATAATTGTAAGTGAGAGTGGGAGCGTTTGTGTTAGCATAATGTAACTCTGCTAAATTTTAAAGTAATATAACTGCAGAAAAGTATTGTAAATGTGGTTAAGTGTATGAGGGGCCAGGCGCCCTAATTTCACCACTTGAAAGAAGACAAATAAATAAATAAATAAATAGTTTCTGTAATTAGATGTATTTTCTTGCACTATAGCCAGTGACAGCAGAAGTACGGAGGACATCAAATGTAGACTAGCCTCAGCAAAGAAGACTTTTCTTTAGAAAATAAATTTGCTCACCTCAAACATGGGTATGCACATTAAAAAGATGTCCAGGTGGAGTGGGGTACTGTATGTAAGTGTAATAATTTTGTGTGGGCCTGGTGCAACCCTTGTAAGATGGACCCTCAGATGAGGATGGGAGGTATCTGTTATGTATGGGATACTACTTGTTATTGTAGTGGAGAATAGTGTTGTACATTGTGTGTGAGTTGCAGGGATATTGGGGACAATACAAATACCCAGTAAGAATAGCATAGAATCAGAAAGAGGGTGGAAGAACAGTTAAGAGAAGAGCAATATGGCTTCAGATCAGGAAGGTCCACAGTAGACCTTATATTCGCAGTAAGACAACTACAAGAGAATCCTTATGAGTGAAGTAAAAATCTGCTGATGGTCTTCTTGGACTTTGAGAAAGCATATGATTGTGTGTGCAGGAACAAGGTATAGGTAGCCTTACAGAAGAAAGGTGTCAAGAAGCATACAATAGAAAGAGTGAGAGAGATGTACAGTGGGATTATCAGTGTGTGTGAAAGTAGGAGGAGAACAGAAAAAAGTGAATTAAGACAAGGAAATGATCTGTCACCTTTGCTCTTCATTGTAGTAATGGACGAGCTAATGGCAAAAGTGGCGAGGAAAATTGGGGAAGGAAAAATGAAAGTAATGATGTTTGCAGATGACTTGTTAGTCTGGAGAGAAAAGTAAGAGGATATCCAGGAACATTTAGATGCATGGGAAGATGAGGTGAAACAGTATGGAATGAAATTTAATGCCAAAAAGAGCAAGACATTGATCACAGCTAGAAAGAAGGAGAGACCTACAAAAGGGATAATGCTTGGAGGAGAACAGCTTAGAAAGGTAGAGAGTTTCTAGTACCGGTGAAGTATCGTAGAGGGAAGTGGAAGAAATGATAAGGAAAAGATGTAGCATAGGAGACAGGCAGGTGTGTTCCTGAAAAGCGTCAGAAGCCTGGTTTTGGAGCAAAAGAGTGATATACAGGATGTACTATATACCTCTTCTGACATATGCAGCATAAACTGGATAAATTTCTGAGAAGCAGAATAGGAGTGACAAGAATGTATAAGATGAGAAATGAAAAGATTAGAGATATAGTAAAAGAAGAGCCACTACAGAACAGGACAGAGGCATCTAGACTTAGATGGTATGGACACACAAAGAGGATGGCAGAGGAAAGGATACCAAGGAGGATGCACGAAATAGAGATAACAGGAAAACAACCAAGAGGAAGACCAAGAGACAGGTGGATAAAAGGAGTGGAAGAGTATGTACAGAGAAGAGGAGAGGACTGGGCAAGAGTGACGAAGTAGAAGTGGTGGGAAGACAAGAGGAGAGGGGAGAGGAGAGGCTTATGTTCCAAGCAGACCTAGCCAACAGCTGGAAACAGCAGATGATGATGATGATGATGATGATGATGATGATGATGATGATGATGATGATGACAAACACCCAGTCCTCAGGCCAATGGAATTACTGTAACCATTTAAGGTTAAAATCTCCAACCCAGCCAGGAATTAAACCCGGGGCCCTCTGAACCAAAGAACACTACGTTGAACATTCAGCCAAGGAGCCGGATGGTGTGGAAGTGAATGGACAATAAAAGGAAAGGAAAATAGAAGCCTTTGAAATGGAGGTAGTCAGTTATCCATTTATCCTGGCAAGATTAAGGACACAACTATATTTATGTAATTGAAGGGCTATATTACTAGCCAGCCACAGAATCGTAATCATCTCCAGTGTACAAGCCCCCTCCATCTCATTCTGTCCTTGTACATCTCTTCTTCCACCAACTTATCCCAATTATGGCCTTTCTTCAGTACATCCTTCTTCAATAAGTCAATCTACTTTCTTCAAATCTCTGCCAACAGATTAGGAATAGTACATCATCAGATGCAAATTCCAAACATTTCGTTCCCACTAGTGTCTTGGTGGTTTTTCCCCTTTTTTAAATACTTAACATCTCTTTCATATGTACAATATGTACTTGAGATGACCTAATAACCTAAAGTCTGTTTTCAATCCTCCTTTTTGGATAAATGTCCCTTTTTTCAGGATTGTGTGTGTGGTGTTTTGTCCTTTACCTTAACAGCTTGTAATATATTGTTAAAGGCAAAGGTAATTATATAATTTATGACAGTACTCTATAAATTGTGAAATACATGCTGAATGAAATTCTGGCTTGTATGCTGCCTATATCAGCTGACTACATAGTTGCCCTCATTGGCAACACATTCTCAGCTTGGCTGCTTGGCTTTCTTGTTCCAAATTTCAAAGCACTGTATTTTTTTAAAAAAAAATTTCTGAAATAGACCTATTCGGTTTTGCTTTGATAGTTTGGGCTCTTAGGTACATGCATTACATTATAAATTGAATTTGATCATTCCTAGAATGTAAGTCTCACCAAAGGTTTATAACTATTGGCACAATTAGTTGTAATATAAAATGTCTTCTTGTTCCATCACATTTATTCAAAGAGCACCTAGGTAGGCAGTGGATCATTGACCTCCATTTCTCCCCTCCTTGTCTTGATTCACTTTGACACTTCATATAGGCTATTATTACAGTGGGCTTGCCACACCCCAGAGGCTTACAATGAATAAACTTTTAATGTCCACCTATTCAATACAATAATAATGTTGTTTATACTGTAGATGTAATTACAACATTCTAATTATATTCAGTAGGCTACTACTTTCGACGCATTTTTGCGTCATCCTCAGCTGTACAAAGAAATCGAAAAATAGGCAAAACTCATGATAGATATTGAATTTGTGTGATTATAAAACTCTATGAAATCTACATTAAAACAATGACACATAATAAAATCTTATTGAACAAGTTAAAGACTTGCAAGTCAAACATATACTGAATGCTGAATAACAGTTCTCAAGTTGATTCATGTCCCTGTGGACATACAGTAGTAAGCTCAATAAATTTGGTGAGTGGTTCACAATAAAAAACTATCTTGTGTTTCAAAACATTTTTACACTTTAATTCAACTGCGGTTTATAAACTGCAGTCATCTTAAAATAATCGTGAATATTGCTGAATAAAATTTGGGCATGGCAGAGTTTTTCTATATCTAAGGCCTATGAGGTGGAAACATATAAATAACTCCTTAAGATGTAAACAGGAACTATGTTTATCAGTTCAAATGTGGAACCTGTGAAAAATACCTATTTACACGAATAATCCCCGCACCCTAATTTTAAGAAGGCTCATTTTGTAAAAAAAAAAAAATGCCAACATTGATGCAAATAAAACCCGCACCCCAATTTTGTGCCTCAATATTTTTTTAAATATGCGGGGATTATTCGTGTAAATACGGTAATAAATACCAGTAACAATTCGAAGCGCAAAGTTTTAAGACTCTACTCAATAATATAAGTGTATGCAAGACTCACCCCTTACGGCCATAGACTGATCATAATGTAAATAACACTTATATTATTGAGTAGAGTCTTAAAACTTTCCGCTTCGAATTGTTATTGGTGTTTTTTATTTTTCACAGGTTTCACATTTGAACTGAGAAACATAGTTCCTGTTTACATCTTAAGGAGTTATATGTTTCCACCTCATAGGCTTTAGATATAGAAGAATTCCACCATACCCAAATTTTATTCAGCAATATTCACAATTTTTTATGATGACTCCACAGTTTATGAACCGCAGTTGAATTAAGGTGTAAAAATGTTTTGAAACACAAGATATTTTATGATTGTGAATCACTCTCCAAATTTATTATGTCCACAGGCACATGAATCAACTTCAGAACTGATATTCAGCATTCAGTATACGTTTGACTCGCAAATCTTTAACTTGTTCAATAAGGTTTTATTATTTGTCATTGTTTTAATATAGATTTCATAGGGTTATTATATCACGCACAATTAAATGTCTAGCATGAGTTTTATATAATTTGCCTATTTTCCGATTTCTTTGTACAGCTGAGGATGACACAAAAATGCTTCGAAACTAGTACTGAATATAATTAGAATGTTGTAATTACATCTATAAACAACATTATTATTGTATTGAATAGGTGGACATTAAAAGTTTATTCATTGTAATTCTCAGTTCAATACGGACAAAAAATGAAATTCTTACGTTAACACCTAAAGGCTGTTTATACCTAGCTGCAGTATTTCGATGAGACCATTCCTAACCTGAAAAACAGACATTGCATGCTGGATTTCAGTGGCATTTCCTCCTCTGGAAGACCAGCCCTCACCTAAAGGATCTCCTCTGCGTGAGGCTGTTTACCCTTGTAGAGAGAGGTTATTTACTGCCACCCAACACTCAGCATTGAGTTGCTGGCTTTACAGTCTATTCCATCCCATAGCAGGATAACCCTGGCCAGACAAACTGTAAAAGAAACAAATAAGTGTATGAATATACATACCGTATTTACTCAATTGTAAGCCCACCCTTATTTTTATTATTATTAACACTGCTGGTAAAGTAGATGACAACCCTTTATCAATGCAATAGGAAAAAGTTCCAAAAATAATGCTAGAAGTCACCATAACTCTTGTGAGAGTCTAGAATCTAGAAGGCAGACTTAGAACCAAGCAGCTTTTAAGTGTGCTCTGATGTGATTTTGTTTGAATACAGCTGTAAAACATAACATGTGAAATCACCATAAACAGGTTGTGTCAAAATTTGAATCGCAAACCTTAGCTAAAAATGGGAAACCATCTTTTACACACCACTATCATCCTTTCCACACTGTTTAGGATCCTTTGGCAACTTCTCCCCACTTCAGACAGTGTTCGGATATGGGAGTCATTAAATATGATACTGCCAATTACAGAACCCAGCCAGAACTACTCCCTGATTTGGAGGTTAGGATCATTAATCACTTGAAAATAATTAGAAAAATGTATTCCTTCTGATTGCAGCATATTGCACCAGAAAAACAGCATATTTGATAGGAGTCATGGATAATCTATTGGCATTCTTCTACTGTAGAAAATGCTTCTCATGGATGCTGTCACTGCAGAAACTCTGCTAACAATGCTATTAACTGAAGCTTTTGAAATTCTAGCACTGTCTCCAAACATTTCTTGAAAAATAATTGGTCGTGCATTTAAAAATTGTTCGATCCTGAATACGATTGATGGCATGGAAGACAATACTCTGTACAAAGATAGTGACAAAGAAATCTGAATTGTCTGATGGTGATGACTGACTAAACAATTAAATGGCAGAAAATTTATTCCTTTGTATACTTCATTACTGTAATTTTTATTTTATATTCTAATTTCCCAGCAGTCGGCTTACATTCAGTGAAGGGTTCACTGTGGGCTGAGGGAACAAGAGAACATGGACAAATATAGAGACACACACAAAAAAAAAAAAAAAAATGAAATGGCATATGGATTTTAGTGCCAAAGGACATGTTTGGCTCACCAGGTGCAGGTCTTTGGATTTGACGCCCGTAGGTAACCTGCGCATCATGATGAGGATGAAATGATGATGAAGACAATACATACACCCAACCCCCATGCCAGAGAAATTAACCAATGATGGTTAAAATTCTCTATCCTGCCAGGCATCGAACCCAGGACCACTGTGACCAAAGGTTAGCACACCAACCATTTAGCCATGGAGCCTGACTATAGAGACACAAAAAGATAATAACAAACTCCTCAACCCCCTGTGGGTGGGTGAAGCAGATGAAAAATACACCTACAGTATCCCCTGCCTGTTGTAAGAGGTGACTAAAAGGGGCCCCAGTGGCTCTCAACTTGGGAGTGTGGGTTTGCAACCACGGGGCCCTTAGCTGAGTTCTGACATTGCTTCCACTTACTTGTGGCAGGCTGCTCACTTTCATCTATTATGTCCGACCTCCCTTGGTCAACTATTGTTCTTTTCCGATCCCGATGGTATTAGAGCATTCGAGGCCTAGGAAGTCTTTCATGTTTACGCCCTTCGTGACCCTTGTCTTTCTTCTTCAGGTACTTCATTTTTTTAAATGTCGGATCCCTTCTTTTTTTTCCTTTTCCTCTCTCTCTCCACCCCTTGTGGGAGGGAGACGCAGGCAGAGAGTACACCCACGGTATCCCCTGCCTTTTGTAAGAGGTGACTAAAGGGGGCGACCAAGGGATGATGACATTAGAACGATGAGATTACCTGTGATCAGTACCATTACGTGCGGAACACCATGGGTCGACGTTACTTGCAACTAGTACCACCTTGTGAGGAAAACAATGGGTCTGTGTTACATAGGAACATTACCATTGTGTGCGGAACACAACAGGTCTGGGCATTGCTTCTGATAAATATCATTGTGTACATTCCACCGGTCAGTTCCACTGTGTTCAGTGAGTAGTGCCATTTTATGAGAAACACCACGGGTCTACGTTGCCTGTAATTGGCGCCTGTGAAAAGTACCACTATGTGATGAAAACCACGGGTGTTCATTGCCTGAGAGTAATATCATTATGTGAGGAACGCCATGGGTTTGTTTTACCTGTGGGCATTACCATAATATGAGAAACGCCGTGGGTTTACATTGCCTATGATTAGTACCACTATATGAGCAACACCACGAGTATACGTGGCCTGTGATTAATTCTACTAAGTGAGGAACACCACAGGATACCTGCGCCTGTGATTAGTCCCACTGTGTGAAGAATACCGTGGGTCTGTGTTGCTTGTGAGTTGTGCCCTTATGTGAGAAACAACATAGGTTTGTGTTACCTGTGAGTGGCGCCACTGTGTGTGACATAACATGGGTCTTTATTACCTGTGATTAGTGCCACCATGCAAGAAACACCATGAGTCTACATTACCTGCAATTAGTACTGCTATAGGAGGAACACCGTGGTTCTGTCCGGCTCCATGGCTAAATGGTTAGCGTGCTGACCTTTGGTCACAGGGGTGCCGGGTTCGATTCCCAGCAGGGTCGAGAATTTTAAACATAATTGGTTAATTTCACTGATACGGAGGCTCGGTGTATGTGTCGTCTTCATCATCATTTCATCCTCATCATGACGCGCAGATCGTCTATGGGCGTCAAATCAAAAGACCTGCTTCTGGCGAGCCGAACTTGTCCTCGGACACTCCAGACACTAAAAGCCATACGCCATTTCATTTCACTATGATTCTGCCTTACCAGTGATTAGTACCATTATGAGGAGCTGGTGACCTTGTTTTGGAACCCCCGTTCATAAGTATCATCCCAGTACTTAAAGCATTGTGAAGTGGATCCACTGATTGTTTTTGTTCACGATCATTTTTTCATCATTCGTTTTAGATTCTAGTCATTGGATACATTTTGAAGTTTTCGTTTTCATTTCATTCACCTCGCACCATTAGGGGCTGATGACCTATCTACTAGGCCCTTTAAACAACATCAACATCGACATCATCGTCGTCATCATCATCATCATCAAACTTCTTATCTTCTTAGACTCATACCTTCATATATGGATACTTTCATACATAACCACTCCCAAAACTTCCTGATTTTTAAATAGACCTAGAGATAAATACAGCTGCTGTATATCTATAGATCCTTCATACCATGTAGAATTTAACATGGTGATTTATTCAATGACATCTCTTATGGATACTTATCCCATTAAAGCCCAAATTAATTTTTGTATCCTTCAGTGGAAACATATTGATAAAGGAATATGAACTATATACAGTAAAACACCAGTAAAGTGCTCTTCAAGGAATTGCGTGTTTACCATTTAACTGGGACCGAATAGTGGAAGACAACCAAATTTGTACAACAGATTAAAAAAGAGAATTTTTTTGCATTTTTATTGAAATATTGCAAACACAATATTGTAAATGTGTTTTTTTAATTTAATCCGTTTACCCTTCAAGGTTGGTTTCCCCTTCAGGCTCGGTGAGGGATCCCACCTCTGTCGCCTCAGGGGCAGTGTCCTGGAGCGTGAGGTTTGGTCGTGGATAAAACTGGATAAGAGGACCAATATCTCACCCAAGTGGCCTCGCCTACTGTGCTAAGCAGGGTCCTCATGGGGGATGGGAAGATTGGAAGGAATAGGCAAGGAAGAGGGAATAGAGCAGCCGAGGCATTAAGTTATGTACCATCCTGGCATTTGACTGAAGAAGTGGGAAACCACGATAAACTACTTTGAGGATGGCTGAGGCAGGAATCGAACCCCCTCTACTCAGTTGACCTCCTAAGGCTGATTGGAGACTCCGTTCCTGTCCTCATACAATTTTCAAATGTCGCAGCAGACCTGGAAATCAAACTCGGGACTCTGGGGGTGGCAGCTAATCACATTAACCACTAAACAACAGAGGCAGACATTGTAAATGCTATTGAGAGAAGTGCTGCACATGTTAATGTGTTATGGCTATGCAGCCAAGTTCTGCATTCAGGAAACGAGTGAGTTCAAACCCCACTGTCAGCTGTTCTGTGATTTCCCATTTTCACTTCCAGGCAAATGCTGTGTCAGTTCCTGTTCATAGGCCACAGCTGATTCCTTCCACCTCCTTGCCCAATTTCATTCATCATTCATTTCATTTTCATTAGATCCACAACCAAGGTTAGTGTCAGAAAGGGCATCCAGTCATAAAAAATAAAAGCATGTCATGTACAGCAGAAGTCCGCTATAGCAAGTACGGCATATAACGAGAACCCTATTACAATGTCAGTTTTTGTCTGTCCCTTCAAAATTCCTATATTAAACTGTGTATTATCCTTCAGTTACAGCATCCGTTATTACGAGCGATTAAGCGTATGCGACTTTTTCTGTTACAGATTACCCAGCAATTATATTGCATGCGATTGATCACCTTTGGTATCATTTTCTCGCTATGTCCACTAGCGATCTCTCTTGTTGACATTTGAAGGCGATGACTGAGTCTATTAGTAATATCCGTTGACTGCTTTTCTGTAAAGAAAAATGGAAATGAAAGAAGAGAACATGTTTTTGTAATAAATGCATAAGTGCATAAATAACGTGTCCGATAGCAGTTGTTAACTCTTTAGAAATAAAGCAGAAGTAAACGATTTATTAATTTTAATACTTGTACACTGAAATTAAATAAGAATGCAATAACCTGAAGATATGGCAGAGCGCATCACTGATTTCAGAGGTTAGATTATATTTTCTCACGTCTGGTTAAATTTCGGTAAGGCTATTCCCATGTAAATTTACAGCGAGAAGGTTATCACTTTTCTGCTGGTGCTTTGATATACGTTTTCATGGTACATACAGAGGCCTCTGTAGTGATACTATAATTTTTTCAGAATGAAATTAAACATACACTTTCATATAGTATCGGATTTCGAAAAATAAGGGAGAGAAAGCCGTTGTGTGGATATTATCCGCTAAAACGCAAGTTTTGAACAAACTGATTGAAGTTGCATACCAATGGGGTTTTTCCCGACTATTACGAAAATCGGATATAACGACAAACTGCTATAGTGAGTAAATTTTTCACCGTTATGAATTCTCAGTATAAGGGACTTCCGCTGTAATTTCATCTAACCTCATCTCTAAAGAAAGAATACGGATGTACTTTTACTGTTGCCACCCTTGACATTAACGTATTCTTAGTTCTGAATGACCACAGATGTATATGTTTTTTCCATATGCTCACTGGCACATCAGATTCAATTAAAATGAAATAGTCATGTTTAATATGTAACGAAAAATTATTGCCAACCTTGACAGGATTTTTCACTTGCTTCTTTGAAACAACTCTTCAACCTCTTTAGTTCCTCAGTTGTTTCTTTATTTACACCACTCCTTAACATACCAAGAATGGGGTAGGTAGTCATACACAGTACTGTAAATGCTACATGTTTCATGTTCCAATATGATATATAGTATTCGTGTAATCACATGCTTAATTCTTACAGCAGAAAACAACTCGTTAATCAAAATGTACTTCGTACACAAACCTGAACAGTGAGTAATAATATTTTCTGTACAATTTAACTATGAATTTACACTTTTTATGTTATGGGAAGCAATGATAAATTGCCCTATCACTCACATCACTGCAAAGACGACCTGCCACATGGGAACTGGATCAACAGATTTGTCTTATTCATCCCCATCATCGTCATTGTGGCTCCACACTGGCATGATTTTGTATGATTTCATGTAATTTAAAAATTTCTATAGGGAATTTAACATTCATTTTAATCACACAGACACTGTACAGTGCCAAGGATAGCACTTAACTGACAAGCAAAATTTTCGAGAACTAAGGAATAGAAAAGTCAGTACAAAAGAGAAAGGGTAACTACACGGTAATAATGGTATTGTTCTGAGTAAGGGTATAGGCTTTGGGAGTGCAGGTAACGAGACTAATACTTTGCAAAATCAGAAAAAATTTAATTAACGTAGTTAGAACAAGTGACAAAAATTAACTTTTTTCCAGATTTTACTGAAAATGAATTGAAAGTTTTCCATGACTGATGCATAATAGGTAGGATTTGAGCAAACTATATGGGGTAATTTTTAAAAGCTTTATATATGAGTTGTGCAGTGACCTGAGAGAGAGAAAAAACTTCTTACGCCGGATAGTGCATTAAGCGGGCAGGTATTATCAGGGTCTCACTATATTTCTTTTGTAAGTAATGGTCTTGGTTCGGGTGAAATGTGCAACCCTCCTAAAAGACACTAAACCTTAAGAGGGACAATAAGCATTTTACTTAATATGTCTATTTGTCGACTTTCATTTCCCAACCACAGCTGACTTAGATTGCCTCCCCACCGATCTTGGATGAGATCAAGACCCAAATGAAACAGCTTAAGAAGAATAAGAGCTCAGGTGAAGACAGAATACAGGCAGAGATGATCCAGGAAGGAGGAGATAAACTTCAAGACAGAATACATTGTATGTTACAAATAATCAAGACCAAGAAAGAACTACCAACAGAATGGAAAACAGCTCTAATCTGTTTGATCCATAAGAAGGGTGACAAATTGAAATGTGATGGCTTTTGAGGAAGTGCCAATTTAGTGTTCCATTACAATACACAGTGTGCCCCACCCCCAGCGGGGCCAGGAGACAGCATGCATGTTCCGAGCGGTATATTCATAACCTCCCGTGTATTCTATTTGCGATATTATTACATTTATTGTTTATTTTTGCACCCAATAGCCTTTTACACTATCATGAGTACTAACCTTTTTTTACAGATGGTGTTGAAAGTGGTGTCCTTCAGCGCTCACACATTCCTGGCATCTTCTGATGAAATTGCTATTGACACGTATAATTTAATGTTGTGTAATTGTTGTAATTACTGTTATTTGTTTTTAAGTTCATCTATGGTGTGGGAATTATTTCTGTAAACTTTATTTTTTTAGGGTTCCCCACAAATAAAATTTCCACCACACAGTAAGGTCAGGGGAGCAGGTGGGCTGTAACCCTATCGATATAATCCTGTTATCAAAAGCTACCTCTATGTCTTGCAAAGAATCGTTATCTGTCAACATTTGAAAAAATGGTACAAGAATAAAAACTCTTCGTTCAAGCGTGAATTTCGCTAGCATTTCAATGGTGTAATAATGTAATTAATCTAATTAATTCTTCTGTAATTCAGCCACACATGCTCTTGAAACAAACGTATCGCTTCACGACTTCCCACGACACACAAACTTCAGTAACTGACCGCTTCGTGACTTCAGCATGAAGTTATGAATACACCGCTCAAGCTTATATGTGCATGTTGACTGCGGGAGCGAAACACATTGTTTTTTGTATGTTGAGAATCTAGATGATACGATGTGTCACATTGACCATTTTCTTTATAACACTTTGTGTTTCATATTTATTAAAATATGTGTACAGTTACATTATAGGATCTGTATTGGTTGTTGATAGGTGTACTGGATGTTAGGTTTACCAGATGCCCAAATACCGGGAAGTTGGCCTGACAAACTGGGAACCCAATATAATATCCAAGCTCCAATGAATGTCACTTTGAATGACATTGAAACTGCAACATATATTTCTGTAAGTAAATCTTCATTTTGTTAAGTATTGTGTTTGTGTATATTTTATGCGTATTGTCAGATTTCTCTTTACTGCCACGCAGCTGATGATGGCGCCGTAATTAGCACCGAAAGTAGTACTGCAATTAAAGATATGTTGTAAAACATCTGACAACATTGTTTTTGTATTGAAAAAGGTGGAACCTGTATGATTTTATAAGTATTTGTTATCTCAGTTCAATACAGGTAAATCAAGAAGTAGTTTCTTATGGTACATGCCTCTACCTGTCAGCAGCTTGTTGTAATGTACTTGCTTCCTTGCTCTCTGTGGCCCTTTGTACTTTACTGTAATATTCTTTTGCATTAGTGCTGATCTTGATTTGATCTCTTCCTTCCTGTATAAAAGAAAGACATTTTTTGGTTTGATATTCAAAAACTACTGACAGATGTAAGAAGCCTTTAAAACATTGCTGGAATGATCTCCATAGTGACTCTCTTTATCTGTATATATAAAACTAACAAGATACCTCTGCTTTGCTACAGTTTTAAACTGTAAGTTGTTATTCAAAGTTTTACATTTTGGAGAATCCACTGTCAGCTGAGCCTGTAAAATACGCCTCAGTTCATACGTCAAACGGTTTTTGGGAATTGATTATTTTCTGATCTAACACTCATTTGAACCCCGTACGGAAGAATTTGAATGTTTTAAACCCTATCTTATTTACCTTCTAGGATGTAAAAGTGACCAACCTGTGAAATTTTTATTTTGTACGTCGAACAGTAATGGAGGAATGAATACTCTTTAAGGAGTGAATATTTTAAAATATTTATTAGCATCTAGGATATAGAAGAAACAATTTCGGAAGAATGGATATTGTGTTTTTGAGAGTCAACCACCATCTAAACCCCTTAGGGGTGAAATATTTTGCAGTATATGATATTTTATTTCTAGGACATGAAAGAAGACCCTTCTCGCAAAATTACAACTTTGTACGTCAAACGGTTTTGGAGGGATGAATAATTTTGTTTACGGAGCTAACCTCATTTAACACTTCAGGGGTGGAATGTTAAAAAGTATTTCCTATTTCACACCTAGGATTTAAAATATATACCGCTATTTGGAAATATGTCTTCTAAAGTTAAAACGTTTCAGAGGAAGGAATTAATTTCTTATTTTTTTCGGATCTTAACCCTCAGTTAACTCTCTGAGCAGTTAAATTTGTTTCAAACCTTCTGTTATTTAACACCTAGGATATCATTTGGAATTTTAACTTCATAATTCAAACGGTTTCATATAAATGCATATTTTTGCCATCATTCCTCACCCACCAGTCAAAACATCCTTAGGGGTCTATTGTTTTAAGTCCACTTCTTATTTGTATCCTAATAAAAAGAATTTGACTCCTTACGTTGATCCACCCCCCACCATATGTCCCTCCCCTGCCACAAAATACGTGTCTCTTTATTTTTAAAGGAGAATCCAAGTACCAGTTTTCTCACCTGTAACATCCTTTGTTTTCAAGATATAAGTATCCTCAAACAAAGAATTCAACTACTTTTTCAATTCATTTATCCCCCTCCCCTTAATTGGATTTTACAAAAACAAAAGAATAAGTGTCTATTTTTCAAGCAGGTACCAAATACAAATTTTCATGTCTGTAACATCTTCAGTTTTTGAGATGTAAGTATCCTCATAAAAAGAATTCAACGCCTTTTTCAGTCCTTTTTAAGTGTTCTTTTCCAAAAATGAAAAAATATGTGTTACTTTGTTTTTAAAAGATATTAAAAATACCAATTTTCACGTCTGTAATATGTTAAGTTTTTGAAATATATTGTAGACTAGCTGTTACCCATGGCTTCACTCGCGAGGATTTAGTAAGCTGATAAACGTACTGCACTAAGATAAAGGTACTGCACTAAGACATTATCTGAAAATTATTATTATTATTATTAAAGCGTCTTTATTGTGGCGAAGTTAGGGCTCCCGGCCCTTTCTTACACTTAACCACTTCATGTATATACAATGTATATTTTACATAAAATTTAAACATATGAAATCTTTACAACCTAAAGTATAACTAAAGCAACTTAAGTATCACTAACTAAACTAAGGTGAGTAAAGTATAACTAAATTATATACAGGAACACATTGCAATAAACAACCATATTCACTCTCATTCATGCATCCCATTCACACTCAAGAAAGACTGGAAGTGCTTAAAAGATGACGCTGGCAAAGGATTTTAAATTTTGTCTTAGATTTAGCTTCCCTGATGTCATTGGGGAGTTCATTCCACCAGCTCGTGGCGGTGATAGTGAACGATCTATTGTAGGTTGCGGTTCGATGCACAGGAATTTCTAGCGTACAGCCTGACCGGGTATTGAACAGGTGCAGGGAACTAAGGTAGCGAAATCTGGTGGATAGGTAAGGAGGAGTGTTTTCAGAAAGCACTTGATACACCAAAGTAGTTGCGTGGAGTCTACGTCTGTCATTCAGTCGTAACCAAGATAATTGTGTATAGAATGGGGATACATGGGCGTATGGTTGTATGTCGAATGCATACCTGATGCATGCATTTTGGGCACGTTGCAGTCTCATGCTTTGCTCGTTATTGATATCAATAAAAACTGTATCACAGTATTCGAGAATTGGAAACAAGAGTGATTGAATGAGCTTTATTTTCAAGGACCGAGGAAATATATTTTTAAACCGCTTCAGAGGATGCAGGCTTTGATATACCTTTTGGCACACTTTCATCACATGTTGCGACCAGTTCAATGTTTCGCTTATAGCCACACCAAGATTCATAACTGTTTCACAAAATGGAATAATGGTATTGTTTAGTGCTACAGGAGGAATTTCATATTGTTTTAAGACGTGTAAGTTTTTTGAAGTACCAATGATTATTGCTTGCGTTTTAAGAGGATTAATTTTGAGATTGTTACTCAATGCAAAATTACTTATGAGACTTAAATCAGCATTAACTTTTTCTACAGCACTCTGAATTTTATCAGTTCTTGAGTGGTAGTAGATCTGCAGATCATCAGCATAAAGATGATACTTGCAATGTGTAATCGATTTGGCAACATCGTGTAAGTAAATTGCAAACAGCAATGGTCCAAGTACAGACCCTTGGGGGACACCGAGGGGTTTGTTAAGCCACTCAGATCTGCTATTATTTACTTTGACACACTGACGGCGATTTTTGAGGTACGAACTGAAAAAGTTTATTGCCGTCTTGCTGAAATTTAATGAATCCAATTTTGAAAGTAGCAGTTGAGGAACAACAGTATCAAAAGCACTAGAAAAATCAAGTAGAACCAGTACAGTCACTTGTCGAGTGTCCATTGCCTGTCGGATATCATCAGTTACTTTCAGTAGGGCAGTCGTTGTGCTGTGTCCTTTCTTGAAACCAGATTGGTAAGGGTCAAGCAGTGAGAAGTTAGTCAAGTAAGTGAGGACTTGTTCGTGTACCAAGCGTTCTAGTACTTTGGAAAGGGGTGGGAGAATGGATATAGGGCGATAATCTGATGGTAAACTAGGAGAATTCTTCTTAGGAATAGGAATGACGATACCGTGCTTCCACACAGTTGGGAATACTCCCTGTACAAGGCAATGATTAAATCCCTGAAGTACAAAAACTCACTGAAAAATTGCATTTCATTTACCCCAGAACCTCTTTGTAAACCATGTTTGTGGCATTGCCTTTTGGGGCTAAGATGGCCAGGCTACTGGCAGAGCTAAATTTGGAACATGCGACCACTCTACATGTGAGAAACAGTCCTCTTTTAAGTCGGAAAAAAAAAAGGGGGACGATTCTTTATTTCTAAAGGAGATTCCAAGTAACAATTTTCACATCTGTAACATCTTAGTTTTTGAGATATAAGTATCCTCATAAAGAGAATTCAACTCCTTCCTCACTTATTTTCCATCTCCAGCTTAAGTTGATTTTCCGAAAACAAAAAGTACGTGTCTCTTTATTTTTAAAGGAGATTACAAATACCAATTTTCACGTCTGTAACATGTCAAGTTTATGAGATATACTGTATATATGCTCATTTTAAAAACTGCCCCACTCCTTGGCTGAGTGGTCAGCGTTGAGGCCTTCGGTTCATGGGGTTCCAGGTTCGATTCCGGGCTGGGTCAGGGATTTTAATCGCATGTGGTTAATTCTTCTGACTCGGGGACATGTTGTTTATGTTTGTCCCAACACTCTCCTCTTCCTATTCACTCAACACACCACATTACCAACCACACCAGGAACACGCAATAGTAATTACATCCGTACACATAGAATTGGTGTCCGGAAGGTCATCCAGCTGTAAAACAGGGTCAAATCCACATGTGCGACACAGTTCGCACCCGCAGTGTGGGATTTATTTATTTATTTATTTATTTATTTATTTATTTATTTATTTATTTATTTATTTATTTGTTTGTTTGTTTGTTTGTTTGTTTGTTTGTTTGTTTGTTTGTTTGTTTGTTTGTTTGTTTGTTTGTTTGTTTGTTTGTTTGTTTAGCATATGGCTAACACATCACATTATAAATACAGTAGTAATACACAATATTTACAGTTTGAAGAATTTACAGGTTTAAATTATTTACATAGTCAACACACAAGGGTGAGAGCAGAAAAAAAGTCTCTTGGGTTTCCCTGGTAAGCAGTGAGAGGACACTGCTCCACAATGTGCCAAACTGTTTGCTTCACAGCACCACGACTGCACGCCGCCGAATTAAGTATTCCCCATTTATGGAGGGAGTCAGCACATCTGCCATGGCCAGTGCGAATCCTGTTGTTAGTTGTCCAGGTCTTCCGTGGAAGATCAAAACCCTCTGGTTTGTTTTCCAGCCATGGTAGATTGTGATATTCTGATGGAGCACTGGATATCCACACTTGCTTCCAGGGCTGAAGCAGATTAATGTTAGCATCTGCTAGGTTTCTGACTGTTTCAGTTTGACCTAGGTTCCTATATTGTCATTGTGATATGTTTTAAGCCAGGAGATCCCAAGGATTGTCTGGCCTCCAATGTTGTTGCTTTCTTAGCACCACCCAGGGGTCACGTTTAGGGCACTTTGAGATTAAACCTACGGATGTAAAGCAACAGCGTACCCCCACAGGTGTGGGAAAGGCAGTTGAAGAAGAAAATAGTTATTTTTAAAGTTTTTCCAGTTGATACTAAAAACTGCGTTAACCTAAGAAACAAGGGAATGAGAAAACAAATGATGCAGATGGAAATGAATAATAGTAGCACATGGTGGGGTTGTGGACCTCATAGTTTACAAATTATTAGTTTATAAACGACAAAACAGTTTGAAATCGCTGTCAAAATCCTAGTGGAAACCCATCACATCAAAATGGTCAGGAGGAGAGTGGGAGCAAACATTTTGAGAGAAACCAAGCCTGAATTAACCTGCAGGCGAAAAGCCTGTGATAAGGAGAAAAAACACCTTAAATTTAAGGCTTCAGAAATAGCAGCATTCTTAATATCTTCTCAATCTAGCGGTCCCTTTCTTCATTATTGTTTCATAATGTTGGCTGGTGTTTTGCCTTATCATAGAGGGGTCGGAAGGGCCGCATATAAAAATATGAGAAGCTGTGTTAGGTAGAAGACAGATGCATAGTAAATTGTAGTAATCTAGTGGAAACCGTCAATGAAGTTCTAATCTGTAATGGAAAAAATGAGGTTGTATGAGAAACATGGGTTGATAAGTAAAAAGTGTGGAATGGTTGTGAAGAAAGCTTAAACTTACGGTGTGCAGTAGGTGGTTGTCCTCTCTAGTGGCCTGGCTTTCTCAAAGTAACGGTCTCGTTCGCGTGATCGAGTCTATTGTTGGTTCGGCTGTGTCTGCTAGGATGGAAGGAGCGGAGGGGGAAGGGGAGGTACAGGGCTGGTTTGAGGAAGGGAGGGGTGTTGAGTTGGAGAGATGGAGGTGGGTTTGTTTGGCAAATATAAAGAATGAATGTTTCAAGAGGATGTTAGTTTACTCGCTGACTTCTAAAGCTCGAATGGTGTGGCCTTCTTAAAGTGACGGTCTCGGTCGCGTGATCGAGTCTATTGTTGGTTGGCTGTGTTTGTTAGGTTGGAAGGAGCGGAGGGGGAAGGGAGGTGCAGGGCTGGTTTGAGGGAGGGAGGGGATGTTGAGTTGGAGAGATGGAGGTGGGTTTGTTTGGCAAATATAAGGAATGAATGTTTCAAGAGGATGTTAGTTTACTCGCTGACTTCTAAAACTCGAATGGTGTGGCCTTCTTAAAGTGACGGTCTCGGTCGCGTGATCGAGTCTATTGTTGGTTGGCTGTGTTTGCTAGGTTGGAAGGAGCGGAGGGGGAGGGGTGGTGTGAGGAGGGGGAGGGGAGTGGTGGTGAGTCGGGGAGATGGAGGTGGGGTTTGTTTGTGTTATGGAAATTCTGACAAATGTATGGAATGAATGTTTCAAGTAGAATGTTCTTTTTCTCGCTGACTTCATTTAAATTGTGAGTGGGGTTCATAAACTGATCTAAATCGATGTGGATGCTCTCGAGAATGTTGAGCAAGGTGCCTTTTTGCTCATAATGCAGGATCTTCAGGTCTTTGTCTATTGAAGTGTATTCGTGGCTGGATGTTTTATGGTGTTCGCTCATAGCTGAAAAACGATTATATTTGAGAGCGTTGCGATGTTCGGCGTATCTTATGACAAAATTGCGGCCTGTTTGACCTATGTAGCTGGAATTACAGGATTGGCACTTTAATTTGTAAACTCCGGAGTTCAAATATTTGTTGTTGATGTTGCTATTGTTATTGTTGACAGTGTGTGGATTGAAAATGAGTTTGGAGTTGGTGAGGGAGGTTCTGTAAGCTATTTTGATGCTATGTTTCTTGAAAATATTAGAAATTTGGTAAATGCTACTATTATTGAAAGTGAATGTGGAAAATTTTTCTTTTGGAGCAGAATCTTTTACTAGGGTAGTCTTGGGTCTGCTTTTGTATCTATTGATGATTCTGCTGATGAAGGTTCTATTGTAACCATTGTGTTCTGCAATGTTGTAGATGGTATTAATTTCTTTTTTGAAATTCTTGCGAGATAAAGGGATAGTTAATGCTCTGAGGACCATGCTATTGTAAGCTGCTTTTTTATGTATGTCTGGGTGCACAGAGGTCTGATGGATGGTATTGATGGTGTGGGTGGGTTTCCTGTATATATTGAAGGATAAAGTGTTGTTGCTGTTGCGCATAATGGTTAAGTCCAGGTAATTAAGGGCTTTATTGTTTTCTGACTCTATGGTGAATTTTATATGCGGGTCAATAGAGTTGAGAAATCCAAGTACTGTGTTGCTGTTGGTAACGTGGGAGTCTAAAATAACAAAGGTGTCATCTACAAAGCGTGTCCAGTGTTGAATGCCATTGATCTTGCCAATGATGTGAGAATGTTCTAAATGATCAATGTAGATGTCTGCAAGGATTCCTGAAGCTGGTGACCCCATGGGAAGACCTATCTGTTGGTAAATGACATTATTGAAAGTGAAGAAATTGTTGTTCAAAGTAAATTCCAGAATTCGAATAAATTCATCTATTTCGCCTATACTTAAATTGCTGAATTTGGAGAGATTGTTTTTGATCAATTGTACGGTGCTGTTAACGGGAACATTAGCGTACATGTTAGTAATATCAAAAGAATGAAGAGTGTGGTGTTTGGATAAATTAAAGTGTTTGATCTTATTGCAGAATTCTAAGGAGTTCTTTACTGATGTGTTGGCTTGAAAACGATAGTGTGACTTGAAGAATTTGTGAATGAAACGAGATACTTCATAGGTCGGACTGTTTCTGAAATTGATAATGGGTCTTATGGGGATGTCTGTTTTATGGATCTTGGGTAGCGCTTTGGCTGTGGGAAGTTTCGGATTCATGATAATCATTTTGGATTTTTCAAGGTCATTAAACAGAAATGAAATGTTCTTGATGATGGTTTTTAGGTCTCTTTGTATTTTATTAGTTGGATCTTTTTTAGAGGTTATGAAGTTGTTGTCTGTAAAAAACGTGTGTGCTTTATTAACATAGTCACTTTTGTCCATGATTACGGTAGCATTTCCTTTGTCGGCTTTTGTTATAATTAAGTCGTTTTGTTTCACTTTTTTCTTAAGTTTGTTTACTTTAGCTACGTGCACTGTGTTGGGTTTAATGGTTTGTTGTTGATTGAGGATGGAAGATAGCTTGTGTTTGACTTCATATCGGACCTCTTCTTGTATATTAATTGGTAATTTATTAATGGCCAATTCAGATTCAGCTATGGTGGAAATTAAATTATCACGGTTAGAAGGATTACCCCAATTATGTTTAGGTCCCTTGCTCAGCACATCAAGATCATCGGCATCAAGAATGATTTTACTTAAGTTTACTACAGGTTGGTGAAAATCATTAGACCTTGTGTTATTTGAGTTGTTATGTTTGCTAAGTATTGTTTTTGTTTTTGAAAGAGCATTCCATTTCTTGTCAAGTGTGTTTTGTTTCTTTAACAAAGTGAGGTTAAGTTTGTTGGAGACGTGGAATTGAAAGGACGTCCATTCGAGGGGGCAAAGGAGAGTGGAAACTTCTAAATGAGTTTCATATAGTTTGTGGTTCAGGAGAGATTTCTTTTTATGGAGAAATTTGATTTCCTCTTTAATCCAGATTTTATCGGTTTTAAGTTGAGTCGCGCGAGTTTTTGCTGTATTTCTGTGAGTTTTCTTGGTAAACTTTAGAAAATTGGGGGTTATGTCATTTATCAAGCATTTTTTCAAAAAACGTAAGTCTTGCCCTAATTTGGCGACCTTTATTTTGAGATTGCAATAAAGGTTGGCTTTCTTCTTTGCCTGGATGGCATTTCCATTACAAGATATTAATACTTGGGTAAATAATGCAAGTATCGAGCTCGAATTATTATTATTATTATTATTATTATTATTATTATTATTATTATTATTATTATTATTATTATTATTATTATTATTATTATGTATTTATTTTTTCGACTTGAGAGAAGACTGTTTCTCAGATGTACAGTTTTATGTCGCATGGTCGTCTTTTTAGCCCCAAAAGGTAATACCACAAATGTGGTTTACAAAGAGTTTCTGGGGTAAATAAAACTCAATTTTTTAAAGAGTTTTTAATAATAATAATAATAATAATAATAATAATAATAATAATAATAATAATAATGTTATTTGCTTTGCGTCCCACTAACTACTTTTACTCTGTGTCGGTGCGACGTAAAACCCCTAGCAAAAAAAAAAAAAAAAAAAACTACTTTTACGGTCTTCGGAGACGCCGAGGTGCCGGAATTTAGTCCCGCAGGGGTTCTTTTACGTGCCAGTAAATCTACCGACACGAGGCTGTCGTATTTGAGCACCTTCAAATACCACCGGACTGAGCCAGGATCAAACCTGCCAAGTTGGGGTTAGAAGGCCAGCGCCTTAACCGTCTGAGCCACTCAGCCCGGCTAAAGAGTTTTTATACTATAGGGATTTTCAGATAATGTGTTAGAACAATGCCGAAGAACGATAATTTTTATCAAATTACAAAATCCACTCGAGCAAAGCCGCGGGTAACTGCTAGTAGTATGTAGAGTTAGTTGCCTGCTCTTAAACTTTCACACAACTACCACTAATATTTCCCTTATTTTTGACTGAATTGATAAAAGATATTGAACAAAAAAATCTCCATGAGCTATTTTCGTGTAGATAAGTAGAGTTTTTTACTTTAGGCAGAAATTGTTTGAACAACTTATAGCTAAGATCATACTCTCTTTATTCTAAACCAAATACCAAGTTTTATTTAAATACACTTATTCATTTTCCTATGATGCTGTACACAGACAAATATTAAACCGAATTTGACTGAGGTCATTACAGTCACATCAGTATTCCTGTCAGAGTACAATATTAACTAACTGGAACTTTGTGTTCAAAGGCAATTTTATTGTATGGGATGCTCATTCAAATGAGAAACAACACAGTTTCGCCCTTTTCACGAATGGTACTATACTGGCGTTCCAGCAGTGGTAAATTCCAGAGCTGGAATGATCCCACCACAGATAGTAGAGAACCTTGACCTAATGTTTTCCATACCGGGTGAGTTGGCCGTGCGGTTAGGGCCGGACAGCTGTGAGCTTGCATCTGGGAGATAGTGGATTCTGACACAAGTGTGATAAACTGATATAACTTGAAAACAATATTCTCTCACCCTTGGGTAAATAATGCAAGTATCGAGCTCGATTTTTTATTATTATTATTATTATTATTATTATTATTATTATTATTATTATTATATGCGAAAAAGACCAGAAAACTGATCACGCAAAGCTCACTTAGAAATTGTGCATTTCCTTCTTTGCCAGGCAGCCTTCAATTTTTCTCTCATCGTGGTTCTTCGTTCTTCTGTCCACTTAGCTCCTGTGGTTTCTCTCTGACTCTACTTCCCACTTGTTGATTTTCGTTCTGTAGCAGGTTCGGTCAGTGATGTCGGCCACTTTGATTCCTGATTTTTCCAGGTCTTGGCGGATTTCCGTTGTCAACCTATTTGTTTTCATGTTTTCTGTTGCCTCAAGTAAGATTTTTGTCAGTCTTTTTTCTTGAAGGCGTCTGATGTGTCCGTAAAATTTCAGGCGTCTTTTTCTGATGTCGGCCGCAAGATTTGAGAGCTCCTCGGTTTTTGTACGAGATTGCAGTCTATATCCTTCGTCAGTCGGTTTTGGGCCGAGAATTTTTCTGATGATTTTATGTTCCTCTTTCAGGATGTCTTCGAGTACTGTTTTTCTGTGGAGATCCAGTGTTTCACTCGCGTATAGTATTTCAGGTTTGATCACAGTGTTGTAATGTCGAATTTTGGTGAAGATTGAAAGGCACTTTTTGTTGTAAATGTTTTGTGTTCGGCCGAGGGCTCTCTTCATTTTCTGGATGCAGACCTCGAGGGCCTTCTGTTCTTTTCCTGTTGGGACTATAATTTCTCCGAGATATCGGAACTCATTTACTTTTTCGATTGTGCCAAATTTTCATGTTCAAATTCTGGAGGCTTCAGTGGTTGCACATGATCTTGGTTTTTGAGAAGGAGATTTGTAGGCCGAATTTTTCTGAGCATTTCTTGAGGGTTTCAATTTGGCTGATTGTCTGTTGTTCGTTTGTTGCGAGGATCGCAAGATCATCTGCAAAAGCGAGACAGGAGATTTTTACATGTTTTCTTGTCATACTTAATGGTTGCCAATTTCCTTGAGCTTTTAGGGCTTGTTCCCATTCTCTCATGTTTTTGTCCAGGGCTATATTAAAGAGTAGTGGGGATAGTCCATCTCCTTGTCAGACACTGGATTTTATCTGAAATTTTTCAGATATATTTCCCATGAATTTTACTTGGGAGGTTGTGTTAGTGAGAGTTAGTCTGATGATTTTTTGAGTCTTGTTGTCCAGTCCGTATTCACTCAGTGTTTGGAAGAGGGATTGCCGGTCAATGGAGTCGTATGCTTTCTGGAAATCCACAAAGGTGCAGATTGTGGGTTGTTTTCTTGTGTGTCGTAGTTTCAAGATGGTTTTCAGATTAAGTATCTGTTCTGCACAGGATCTGTGGGGCCTGAAGCCCGCTTGGTATTCGCCTGTGAGTGGTTCTAGTTGTTCCTGTGTTCTATGGAGGAGGGCTGCGGAGAGGATTTTGTATGCAACTTGTACCAGGGAAATTCCCCTGTAATTGTTCACATCTGTTCGGTCACCTTTTTTGTGAAGTGGAACGAGAAGGGCGTTTTTCCAATTTTCTGGTAGTTTTTCCGTTTTCCAAATTTCTTGTATGATTTGTGAGAGTTCTTGCAGAGAATTCTTTCCTAGATGTTTAAGAAGCTCTGCTACGATGCCATCGTCTCCGGATGTCTTGTTGTTTGTCAGTCGTATGTGTCAGTGTATTTCCTCTTGTGTAGGTGGGGATGAGTTTGGGTTTGAGTTCGGGTGGGGTGTATGTGGAAACCTTTCCGTTGGTTCTGGGCAGTTGAAGTATCTCGCGAGTTCCTTGGTGTTTTCGTCATTTAATCTATTGCGGAAGACGCTGTAAAAATCTCTGGTGTTGTAGTTGGCGGAAGTCCTGTTCGGCCGACTTCAGTTGGTCCTCCAGGTATTTCCTCTTGGTTTGTCTGATGAGTTTAGAGGTCTGTCTGTGGACTTTGCGGAATTATTATTATTATTATTATTATTATTATTATTATTATTATTATTATTATTGTTGTTGTACCGGTTGGTACACCTATATGCCGCACATTTGAATTTTCCGCCTTGAAGTACTCATCTACAGCTGAAACTCTGAACTTTAAAACTGAATTAATTCAACCATTTATCTGAAGATGTCACTGTGTTAATTTCGAATTATTTTTGTTTACTAATTATCAAGAAGTGTGAACATTCTCTCACAGATGTCTCTACCAAAAACTATGATCATGCACCCTGGTGCGAAGTGAAGGAACTTTTCTTGAAGACATTTTGTATTCATAAGTTGTTGTCTTTACTAAATTTTGTTCTTTCTTTCCGCCTGTGTTGAATTTAGCCAATCCCGAATTTCTTTAATTAATTTTGGACCAATATTGTCATTCTTCTCCAATTTTAATGTGTAAATTTTGGGCAACCAATAAACGACTGTGGGTGTGTCTTAATCATTCATGAAAGGTCTCGAATCTTCCACGAGGGTTTAAAAACTGCTGATTTTCATGGCTCGTCGCCACTTCAACAACATCTAGCTTAGTGTATGGAAGTATAGCAGGGGGCAGGTTGCGCCTCTTCTTTCGAGCATCAGCTCTTCAGCAAAGGTAATGGCCTTTTAACATCTTTATTTCTTTCTTGCTCAGCAGTTTAACCCCCGGGGAAGCTTGGAAACCTTTTCAAAGTATCCTACCTGTTTAAAAATGTAACTTAGTGCCGGCTTATGTAAACATTTTCTTATTACTTTAATTGTAAATCGGGGATAGAGAGTGCTTTACCCTCTCGAGCTCCCCTTCAATTTGGATTTGAGGTGACTACGTTTTCATAACCGATTTTCTTCTCTCCATTAATGTGTTAAATTATTTTTCTTATACGAGTCACCTCTATAGTACGGGAATAGCCCCTGTGTATCGGCTTAACGCCACTTAGGTTTTAACAAGCTTTCATGTAGGAGTGCAAGTACACGCCTCCATTCATCTTGACATTTTTTTGGGGGGCCATTTAATTAATCTGTTCCTTTTCCACGAAGGCCCAGTAGATTGGGTACTAGATACCCCTGTTTCTTGATAGGTGTGCCTTGAGGGCAGTTGATAGTAATGTTGGTTGTTGCCTTTGATAGGCCTGAAAGATTGAGAGTGGTCAGCTCTTTCTGGTGTTTTGAAAGGTGCCTCTAGGAGGCTTGATATTACTAGGTGGGAGCAAGTGCTCCATGTAATTAGGGGTTTTCTGCCCTTTGGTATTTTGTGGTTGTGAGCTGAGAGCTCAGAGATTGTAAAAGGTGGGGCTTGAAGCCCAGATCATTAATTTGTCTCTAAATACTTGCTTTTCTGGTCTTGTACCTGCAAATCTTGTTGTCTATTGAAAATATAACCTTTATTTAAATTTTAAATTCATCTTTCGGACTTGTAGTTAGACCCATTCCAACCTGCACCTTCTTTCACCCCTGCTGTTCCACCCAAACACGGTAACAACAATTATTATTATTATTATTATTATTATTATTATTATTATTATTATTATTATTATTATTATTATTATTATTATTATTATTATTATTATTATTTCATGTACATCCACTTATTAGTATCATTATTAGTTTGTGATCACATTATTTTTGAGTTTAGTTAATATAAAAACCTGTATATAATTTATTATTACCTGTATTTGTGATTTGTAATCCACTACAGAATATTGTGAAACACACTGTAACTCCAGAATGGCACTCAGAGACAAGAACTCTGCAGAATATTCTATACATTATATCTGGGCCTTAAGCACTCTAGAATTTGCTGATTCTTCTTAGATATGTGTCTTTTAGAATGGGAATGGCTGTGTTGTAAAGAATGTTTGTTTTATCTGTGATTTCGTTTAAGTTGGGATTAGCGTACTGGTCCATACTGATGTAGAAATCTTTCATTATATTGAGCAAAGGGCCTGTGCCGTTCTCGATATTAGTGAACTTGTACTTATGATCCTCGATATGTTGCCCTATGGATGAAAACTGATTATATTTAGTGGCATTGATATGTTCGTTGTAGTGAATGGAAAAACATCTGTCAGTGCACCCGATCTAGCTGGCTTCACAATCGTTGCATTTTATGTGGTATACTCCTGAGTTGCTATATTTATTGTTTTCATTGACAGATTTAGTATTATATAAAATGGAAGCATTATTACATGTGGTTTTGTAAGCTATTCTTAGATTATGTCTTTTGAAAATATTAGTTATGGGGTGGATGTGGGTGTTTTTAAAGGTAAAAAGTGCGTAGTCTGTCTTAGGTTTGCTGTTTCTACTTAATTTGGATTTTGGTTGATGTTTTATTTTGTGAATGATTTTGTTTATCATATTTCTATTGTAACCATTATGCTTCGCTATTCTGTGAATTAGGTTCAGTTCTTTTTTTAATTCTTCCTGAGATAGGGGTATGTTAAAAGCTCTGTATGCCACCTTTTTCTATGCGTTACGGTGACTGGAATCTATTTTTATTGTATTGGAGGTTTGTGTAGGTTTTCTATAGATTTTGTATGTTAAGTGGTCTTCAGTTTTAGTGACAGATATATCAAGATAATTCAGAGTGTGGTTTTTTTTCAGTTTCCATCGTAAATTTTATATGTGGATCTATTTTGTTTAGCTGTTCACGTATGTAAACCTGCAGTCTATAACAACGAAGATGTCGTCTACAAATCTGAACCAATAAATGTTAATTGTTAATTTTGCTAATTTCTGAGTGTTCTTAAATGGTCTGTATAGATCTCAGCTATTATTCCTGAAGCTTGTGAACCCATGGGGAGTCCTTGCTGTTTATAGATAGTATCATGGAATCTAAAGTAATTATTGTTGAGGGCAAATTTAAGTAAATTAATGAATTCATCTATTTCAAGGATGCTTAGATTACTGTGATTTTTTTAAATTTGATTCTATTAATCTTATTGTTTTCTGTATGGGTATTTTAGGTTACATGTTAATGATATCATATGATGCTAGAATGTAGTGTTGATCAATTTTCAGCTCTTTAGTGATGTTACAGAATTCTGTTGAATTTCGTACTGATATCTTGGCTAAGAATGTGTAGTGTTTTTTGAGAAATGTTTGTATGTAGGATGATAATTTGTAAGTCGGGCTTGATCTGTATTTTATAACCGGCCTCATGGGTACTTTATCTTTGTGTATTTTGGGGTATGCCTTCACAGTTGGCAGTTTTAGATTCATTATGGTCAGCTTCGCAGCTTCTTGCTCATTAAGAAGAAAATGGATGTTTTTTCAATAATGTTTTGAGATTCTTTTGGATGCTGGTAGTTGGATCTTTTCGGTTAATTTGAAAGGTGTCGTCCAGGAAATATTGTTTAGTTTTAGTGATGTATTCGTTCTTGGTGATGATGACTGTGGTATTACCTTTGTCTGCCTTAGTTATTAATAGATTGTTATGCTTAATTTTGTCTTTAAGTTTCTTGAGTTGGATATTATCAGCTGTGCTTCTGTTGTTGTTGTTGTTGTTGTTGTTGTTATTGTTGCTGATCTTGTTTATGTATTGCGGTAATTTCTTCTTAACCTCCTATCTGATCTCATCACGTAAATAATGGGGAACTTTATTCAGAGCATTTACAATTTCAGCCATGATTGTTGTGAGGTTATGAAAGGTTGATGTGTTTTCCCAGTTGTGTTTTGGTCCTTTTGCTCAATATACTGGTCTCTGTTTCATCGAAGTTTGTGTCTGTTAAATTCATGCTTGGTGGGTGAAAAGTAGGTTCATTTACTTTGTTGCGTTTGAAGTGGGTGTTACTGGTGGAGATTCTGTCTTGTTTGTTTTGGATTTGTGACCATTTGAGTGCATTTAACTTCTTATCTAATGTATTCTGTTTCTGGATTGCTAAATTAGTTATTTTATCTTGGGTTATTAGTTGGAAATTACCTCAAAGGCTACGCGGTAAAACATGGGATGCTTCTAGGTGTTTCATCGAGTTTTGTAATATGGTAGATAGATAGATAGATAAAAGCCTTATTGTTTCTTCCTATAAAGGAATTTTATCTCCTCTGTTAACCATATTTTATTAGTCTTTTTCTGTGTGTTCCGTGTTTGCATGGTGTTCCTGTGTTTATTAATCTCTTAAGGAAATTCGGTACTAAGTTACTCGACAGGCATTCTCTTAAAAAAGCAATGTTTTTGATCACGTCCGCTATTTTAATCCCCAGGTTCTGATATCTGAAACCAATATATTTTGCCTGGTTGGCTGGAATACTATAATCTATCAGCTTCATTGTCCGTATTGGTAGTTTGACCACACAAGTATGAAGGATAAGAGTTTTCCACCAAATCAATACTTTATTATACAAAGATTCTAATAATTTAAATTACATTAAAACACAGTACCGGTTTTGACCTGTTAAATAGGTCATCGTCAGCTGTTGATGAACCTTCTTATTCAATAGCGACTGTACAAAATAAAACATTACTGGGATTAAACAAGAATGCCACTATTCTAATGAAATGTAATGCTTAATGTATAAATATATACATATGGTACAGTTTTTGAAGTTAAAATGCTTTAACTTCCTGGAGTCCCATGAATGCCACATAATCCAAAAAAGTTTATATTATGCTATAATGTTAAAAACAGGAAACAATTCTTAAAGTTTAAAGAGTCACTCATATCATTGTGTCAAGTTCAAATATCTTATGCTGCAATGCCAGCATTATGTCCGACGGTTCTGCAGGGTAGATACAAAAGTGCCTTGTAGGGACGCAACTATGTGGGGAACATTATGTTCCAGTTGTTGATGAACCTGCTTATTCAATAGCGACTGTACAGAATAAGACATTACTAAGATTAAACAATAGATAGATTATAGTATTATAACGGTTCAAATCCCGTTACAAGATGATATCTGTATTTTCATTATTATTATTATTATTATTATTATTGTCCGCCTTCGTAGCGTAACGGTTAGTGTTATTAGCTGCCGTCCTCGGAGGCCTGGGTTCGATTCCCGGTACTGCCAGAAATTTAAGACTGGCAGGAGGGCTGGTACGTGGTCCAAATGATACATGCAGCTCACCTCCAATGGGGGTGTGTCTGAAAAGAGCTGCACCACCTCGGGTTGAGGACACTAGTTTAATTTAAATTATTATTATTATTATTATTATTATTATTATTATTATTATTATTATTATTATTCAATTCACTTATGCAATGATAATCGCTTGCGTGATTGTAGTTGAATGTATGCATTTATACACTATTAACACTAAAAACATGTACAGTAAGAGTTGCTGTATATCAGATGTGGATGTAGTGTGTGCAATACCTGTGACATTGTAATATTGCAAAATACTGTTAGCATTACTGCCGAGTCATTGCTACGTCATCGTGTGCATTTAGCGGTGAGTGCACTTTGTTTGAGAAACCCAGGGTCCAAAATAAACAAAGCAAGTAATAAGATCCACCTTTTCAGTACTATATATTACGTGAAAATTTTTACATTTCTGTTAAATCATCACGTATATGAACTTTTGGTACCAGTTTCGACAAAACCATATGTCATCATCAGCTGAGGATAAATTATACAAAGACAACAAAATATATTGATCGTGACCCTATAATAATATCATGATAGTAAAATTAGAAATATACATATTAAAACTAAAGTAATATATACATGATAGTCATTAATACAATAGTGGTGTATTTAAAAAGAATGACATGTTAAAAGAAATTTTGGATTTTTGCAGTAAAATGATCAGCTTTTGATCTGTCGTATGTTAATTTGTTGAACAGTTTGATTAATTTTTAAAGAGGCATTGTAGCTATGTTTGATTAATTTTTAAAGAGGCATTGTAGCTATGTTTGACATGTTAATAGAATTAAACACACACTCAGTCATAAGTTGTTCCTCACGAGTATATACACAACAGAATGTAGAATATTCTAATAGGGCTTCAACTTGGACTTAACAGAAGAATTTTAGTACAATGCCCAATATAACCAAGATAAATAAATTAAGTTTATATGTCACTGCAGGTTGATATTGACAAGCAAAGTGTTTTATTGGAAATTTCTTTTTTTATCGGCTTGTCACCTTGTATGTTTATTTATGTCGTATTAAGTAATATGGGTTGAAAACTGTAAAAATAGCCGAGGTTCTTGTTGAAATAGTGCTTGAAAAGATCTTATGAAGCAAGTTATAAATACAGTGGTTGATCTAGAAAGATCTTGACCCAAGACGGAACCTATAAGAAGAATAAGATGCGAGTTAGAATTACGTAAATACCGGAAAAGATATTGCTAAAGGATGGAAGACTCACCTCACGTGCCAAGTTGATGGTAGGTGTATATTACATATTATCCCTCGAAATCTACACACCCACAGTCAACTTAGTCAACTTGAAATATCCGATTTCATGTCTATTCTGAAACTCTTAATCAATAATAACTATTTCACATTTGATAAAATAGTATATAAACAAGACGGACTAGCCATGGGCTCACCAGCGTCCAGCATTCTAGCAGAAATATACTTGGACTTTTTACAACATACAAAAATAGACAATAATGCAACAGTTAACAACATACATTTCTGGTCCAGATATGTGGATGATGCATTCATTATTCTGGACCAACGTACCATCGATGCAGCTACTACCTTAACACAGCTAAGCACTATCGACACAGACATTAAATTTACACTTGAATCCGAAGTCAATAATGCCATCAATTTCCTAGATATTACTATAACCAGGCTTCCTTCCTCTTTTAAATATAAAATTTATAGAAAACTGCAACAACAATAAAGCAGGACTCCAAACATCCCCTTAATCATAAACGAGCCACCTACAATAGCCTAGTACACCGAGCATTCAATGTTCCTATGTCGAAATCAGACCTGAATAATGAATTAAACACTATACACAATATAGCATTTCATAATGGCTACAATAAGAACACTTATAACGATATGAAACAAGAACACACAGCAGTTTAAGCTAGAACTATGTCTTTGTACATTTTATTTCAATGTATATATATTTCATCCAGTTTATTCAGATAGAAACAATACTATCAAGCCCAAGAACATTCTGAAATGCCAATTGTTTCATATTGTTACAAGTGTTCATGTTGCATTTGTGTATATTTTCAACCAGTGCATGTTTCCAGTGTTCCATGAACACAAGACAGTTTAAGCCAGAACTAAGAATTTTTTAAGTTCCAGGTACAGCTTACCATGTGTACGTTACATTTCAAAGTAATGTTTCGCAACCCATTAATGTGATTGTGTTTCCAGGCAATCACCTTTAGGTATAAATTTTTTTATTATGATGATTGTCATCAGATTCCCCTTGATTTGATTTTCAACAAGAACTGATGATGATTCCAAGCGAGTCGAAACTGGTCTTCTTATAAATTAATCTATTTTACAATGTGTTGAATGGTGGAACAACCCTCAAACTCTATCTTATTACTCTGCAAATCTATCACCCAAGAGCTTTCGTCAGAATGCTTTACAATGTCAATCAGTTCAGTTATTCTCTCAGAATCGATGCAACAAAAGTCAGCCTAGTGTTTTAAGTATATAGATAATAGCCACTAATTACACTGACTGACAGAGCAAATGCAGCACCAAGAAGGAGTGGTCAGAACTTTATGCCAGTTGCAGGGTAGACTGACGTCACTGAGGTATGCTCATGATGTGAAATGCGCCGCTGTGCTGCGCACGTAGCGAACGATAAATGGGACACGGCGTTGGCGAATGGCCCACTTCGTACCGTGATTTCTCAGCCGACAGTCATTGTAGAACGTGTTGTCGTGTGCCACAGGACACGTGTATAGCTAAGAATGCCAGGCCGCCGTCAACGGAGGCATTTCCAGCAGACAGACGACTTTACGAGGGGTGTGGTGATCGGGCTGAGAAGGGCAGGTTGGTCGCTTGGTCAAATCGCAGCCGATACCCATAGGGATGTGTCCACGGTGCAGCGCCTGTGGCAAAGATGGTTGGCGCAGGGACATGTGGCACGTGCGAGGGGTCCAGGCGCAGCCCGAGTGACGTCAGCACGCGAGGATCGGCGCATCCGCCGCCAAGCGGTGGCAGCCCCGCACGCCACGTCAACCGCCATTCTTCAGCATGTGCAAAACACCCTGGCTGTTCCAATATCGACCAGAACAATTTCCCGTCGATTGGTTGAAGGAGGCCTGCACTCCCGGCGTCCGCTCAGAAGACTACCATTGACTCCACAGCATAGACGTGCATGCCTGGCATGGTGCCGGGCTAGAGCGACTTGGATGAGGGAATGGCGGAACGTCGTGTTCTCCGATGAGTCACGTTTCTGTTCTGTCAGTGATAGTCACTGCAGACGAGTGTGGCGTCGGCGTGGAGAAAGGTCAAATCCGGCAGTAACTGTGGAGCGCCCTACCGCTAGACAACGCGGCATCATGGTTTGGGGCGCTATTGCGTATGATTCCATGTCACCTCTAGTGCGTATTCAAGGCACGTTAAATGCTCACCGCTACGTGCAGCATGTGCTGCGGCCGGTGGCACTCCCGTACCTTCAGGGGCTGCCCAATGCTCTGTTTCAGCAGGATAATGCCCGCCCACACACTGCTCGCATCTCCCAACAGGCTCTACGAGGTGTACAGATGCTTCCGTGGCCAGCGTACTCTCCGGATCTCTCACCAATCGAACACGTGTGGGATCTCATTGGACGCCGTTTGCAAACTCTGCCCCAGCCTCGTACGGACGACCAACTGTGGCAAATGGTTGACAGAGAATGGAGAACCATCCCTCAGGACACCATCCGCACTCTTATTGACTCTGTACCTCGACGTGTTTCTGCGTGCATCGCCGCTCGCAGTGGTCCTACATCCTACTGAGTCGATGCCGTGCGCATTGTGTAACCTGCATATCGGTTTGAAATAAACATCAATTATTCGTCCGTGCCGTCTCTGTTTTTTCCCCAACTTTCATCCCTTTCGAACCACTCCTCCTTGGTGTTGCATTGTCACTGTCAGTCAGTGTATTTTGTGCTTAGTTTATCAAAATTGTAATAATGAAGCAACTTGTATGTGTGAAATCAGTATACTAATGACTGAAGTTTGCAAAATATAGTAGCATAATTTGCCATTCAGCATTTAATTTGCCAGTAAAACTTAATTTTGAGCAAGACTATAACTTCCCTTGGAATTGAGAATGAGCTTATATCTATATATATAAAATAACTTGTCCTGACTGACTGACTGACTGACTGACTGATTCATCATCGCAGAGCCAAAACTACTGGACGTAAAGAAATGAAATTTTGGGGATATATTCATATTAAGATGTAGGTGCTCGCTAAGAGAGGATTTTTGGATATTCCTTCTCTAAGGGGGTGAAAAGAGGGGTGAAATTTTAAAATGAGTGTGTCTATATCTCGAAAGTTTAAAAGTTTACAGATGTAAAAATTGGTATTTAGAATCTTCTTTAAAAATAAGGAAACACGTATTTTTTTGTTTTCAGAAATTCCCAATAGGAGGGGTGAAAATGGGGAAAATGGGTTGAATGCCCTTAATCAGGATACCAGTACTTATATCTCAGAAACTGAAGATATTACAGACCTGAAAATTCGTACTTTTGATCTCTTTTAAAAACAAAGAAACACGTTTTTTTTTGTTTTTGGAAAATCCAATTAATGGGAGGGTGAAAAGGGGGTGAATTTTTAAAATGAATCTATATCTCCAAACTTTTAAAGTTTGCAGATGTAAAAATTGGTATTTAGAATCTTCATTAAACATAAAGAAACACGTATTTTTTGTTTTCGGAAAATCGCAATAGGAGGGGTGAAAAGGGGTGAAAAAGGGGTTGAATGCCTTTGATGAGGCTACTTATATTTCAGAAACTGAAGATTGGTGTTTGAGATCTCCTTTAAAAATAAGGAAACACGTATTTTTTGTTTTTGGAAAATCCAATTAATGGGGGGGTGAAAAGGGGATGAATTTTTGAAATGAATCTATATCTCCAAACTTTTAAAGTTTGCAGATGTAAAAATTGGTATTTAGAATCTTCATTAAACATAAAGAAACACGTATTTTTTGTTTTCGGAAAATCCCAATAGGAAGGGTGTAAAAGGGTGAATAATGGGTTGAATGCCTTTAATGAGGCTACTTATATTTCAGAACCTGAAGATATTACAGACCTGAAAATTGGTATTTGGGATCTAGTTTAAATGTAAAGAAACACGTATTTTTTCGTTTTTGGAAAATCCAAATATTGAGTTGTGAAAAGGGGGGTGAATTTTTTAAAATGAATGTGTCTACATCTTAAAACTTTAAAATTTACAGATGTAAAAATTGGTAGTTAGAATCTCCTCTAAAAATAAAGGGACACGTATTTTTTTGTTTCCTGTAAATCCCAATAGGAGGGGTGTAAAAGGGGTGAAATTTTAAAATGAGAATTTTTACAGTATATCTAAAAAACTTAACATGTTACAGAAGTGAAAAATGGTATTTTTATCTCTATTAAACATAAAGAAACGTGTATTTTTAATTTTCGGAAATACCACTTGGGTAGAGGTGGGGGCTGAAAGTGACTGAAAATGGTGTTGAATTCTTTTATTTAGGCTACTGATATCTTAAAAATGAAGATGTTACAGACGTGAAATTTGATATTTGCAATCTGCTTTAAAAGTAAAGAAACACATATTCTCGGAAAATCCAATGAAGCGGGGGGAGGGGGGTGAAAGAATTGAAAAATTAATTGACTTTAATTGTATGAGAATATATACATCTAATAAAAACTAAAGTTGTTACAGACGTGAAAATTCGTATTTGGATCTCCTATAAAAACAAAGAAAAACGCGTTTTGGGAGGGAAACCATCTTGGGGGGCGGGAGTGTAAAGGAGTTGAATTCCTTTCATGAGGACACATAAATCAAAAAGTGAAGAAGTTAGAGTCGTGATAATTGGTATTTAGAAGATCCTTCACTATTAAAGAAACAAGTATTTTTTTCGGGAAAATTCACTTAGGGAGGGGGGGGGAGTAGTTTGAAATGAAGTGACAAAAGTAAATTATATTTATGGGGATACTTATATCTCAAAACTGAAGGTAATAGACGTGAACATTGGTGTTTGGAATCTCCCTCAAACATAAAGAAACACGCCTTCTTTTAATATTTTTTTTGGGGGGGGAGGGATGGCAGTAAAAACTAACGGCGGTGGGGTGTAAAAGGAGGTGAGACCAATTGATTTTACTGTTCTTAATGTACTTATAAGGATCCTCCATTGCTCAGGCGGCAGCGTGCCGGCCTCTCACAGCTGGGTTCCGTGGTTCAAATCCCGGTCACTCCATGTGACATTCGTGCTGGACAAAATGGAGGCGGAACAGGTTTTTCTCTGGATACTCCTGTTTTCCCTGTCATCATTCATCCCAGCAACACATAATAGTAATAATAATAAGAAGAATAAGAATAACATTAATAATAATAATAATAATAATGTTCCGGACCGTCGTCAAATGTGCGGACCGCGCTGGAAACGGCTCCTGGACGGGTAATGACTAAGAATGCAGCCGGCCGCGGGTTCAGTGCCGCCAAGGCTCCCAATAAGACACCACGCCGGATCTCCTGAAGGATTTTATCCAGATTAAAAATGATTATAGGAATATACGGTATGGCAAAGATTTACGGACCCAACTGACCGGGAAGAATACCTGAGCCTAGCCCGGGAAGTACGAAATCGATTGCTGGAAAGGAAGATTGAAAAATGGGAGGAAACGTGCCGTAATCTAATAGAAAACGAGTCAGATTGGAATTTTGGTGGATTCTCGCTGAAAACGTGTCAGATCGCGAATTTCGGCGGATTATATATCTAAAACAATAAGCATTCAATTATAAATTTCAGTATAATACCGTAGCGAAGCACGGTTACCATGCTAGTAGTTAATAAGAAGCCACATCTGGTTTAAATTAATTTAAACTGAATAATAGAAATTAAACCTGGTTTAAACCAAAAGAAAACTAGGTGGTGTGTTTTTAACCTGGTTTTTTCCCTCCCTGGTAACACATCTGATGATAAATTTTGTATTCCTTTCTGGAACAATTTATTTTACTTTTGCCCAAATAAGCTTGATAAGGTTAAATTCAAAATGGTTACAGAGGTATTCAGAATAGTACAGAGGTAATCAAATTACATTATGTCCAATTTCTTCTGCATTTGATTTCACATGTTTTGAATCGCAGTTCATATAACTGTACAAGTTCACATAATGTGAGCTTAACCATGAGCTCATCACACTGAATGATTTTTTGCTCATTTAAAAAAAAAATTAGAGCTGCTTAGTGTGAGTGATTTGTATATTCACAGGAGTGAAAACTTGTATATCACAATGAAAGACTTGGGAGGTATATTGGGGATAACCCAATATCACGCATAATTTTTCAAGGAGACTACCAACTAATTTGAAAACTTAGCTTCTAGTTACAGGCAGTAAGTATGTGATTTAAACTACGAATAAACCCTCCCCTATACAAACTTAAAACTTTTCAATGCATCACAAACAAAATTATCAATGTTGGATATAGTTGAATATGTGGAGATTGCCCCTATCCTTTTGTGTATTCATGTTTGTTGTCTTCTATTTCTGTTGCTCCTCCTTCAGATGCTGACCTGTCCTTGTGTTTACCCTATTATGTATTCCTATTCATGTTCTTATCTTTCTGCATACGATTTCATACATATCAAAGTTATCTTCAAATTGAATAGGCATATGATGCTTTACAGACTCCACGAACCTGCTACGCTGGCATAGCAGGGGGAGCGGTGATACTCCCATGTGGCGCATCCCGAGTGGCGGATAGGGGGGTCCAAACCGGCTTGCCAGCGGACTTGAGGGAAATAAAATACCTCTCGCGGACCAAACCCACTACCCCCTGCGGGTGGGGGACGCACATGTAGAATACACCCACAGTATCCCCTGCCTGTCGTAAGAGGCGACTAAAAGGGGCCCAAGGGGCTCTCAACTTGTGAGTGTGGATTGGCAACCATGGGGCCCTTAGCTGAGTCTTGCCATTGCTTCCACTTACTTGTGCCAGGCTCCTCACTTTCGTCTATCCTGTCCAACCTCCCTTGGTCAACTCTTGTTCTTTTCCAACCACGACGGTATTAGAGCATTCGAGGCCTAGGGAGTCTTTCATTTTCACGCCCTTCGTGGCCCTTACCTTTCTTCGTCCATTACTTCATTTTTCGAAGTGACGGATCCCTTCTTTCTTCTTCCTTTTTCTCTCCCTCTACCCCCTGTGAGTGGGGAACGCAGACGGAAAATACACCCACGGTATCCCCTGCCTGTTGTGAGAATCGACTAAAAGGGGCAACCAAGGGATGATTGTCTTAGAACCATGAAATTACTTATGATTTGTACCATCACGCGGGGAACACCATGGGTCGCCTTTGCTTGCGAGTAGTACCACTATATTAGGTACGAAATAGGATTGTTATTAGTAGCAGCAGAGTTGGTTCCCCTGTGGGTTTCCAGTGCCCGTGAGTCGTACCCATGTGAGCAACACCGCGGGTCTGGGCGTTGTCTGTGAGTTGTACCACTCTGTGAGCGACACCGTGGGTGTGCGTTGCCTGTGATTAGTACCCACTATGTGAGGAACACGAAGGGAATACTGGCACCCGTGACTAGTACACCTAGGTGAGGAACCTCATCGGTTTGCGTTGGCTATGAGTGGCGCCGTTGTGTAAGAAACACCATAGGTCCGCGTTACCTATACGATGTACAATACTTGTGAGTAGTACCATCATGTGTGGAACACCATGAGTCTTCGCTACTTTTGATTAGTACCCCAACATGACAAATACCATGATTCTACTTCACTAGCGATAAGTACCATTCTGACGGGCCTTTGACCTGGATTTTTGACCCCTTTAGACATCAAGCACCCTCGATTCAGGATTGTGCTTTATAAGTGGTCCCTTGGTCAGTAATACTATTATTTATGATCTTTTTTTTGAGTCGGATCCACTGTTTCTTTTTTTTTTGGGGGGGGTTCATGTCCATCCATTCATTCTTCATGACACTTTTTATTTTGGTCCGTGGATGACTTTGAACTTTTTGTCATTTCATTTCGTACTATTAGGGGCCAATGACCTCAATGTTAGGCCCCTTTAAACAACAAGCATCATCATCATCATCTTTACAGACTGACAGAATATTAATTATATTTCAAAGATTAATAGAAAGCATATCTTACCATTCCTTATACTCTTTACAGAGTTCTCCTCCTTCATTCTGTCCTGCTGGTCGTTCAACAGATCTGTCTGCAATACTGAATGTGATTGGCTCTGCAGAAAAATTCATCTATATCTCTGTCATGGATTATGTGCCTTTGACTATATACACACCTAAAGTTAGGTAAGTAAAATACTTCATCAACCAACTGCTTCAGTTTTAAAGTGCAACTTCTGATGGTGTCTTTTTTTTCTTTCACTTTTTGTAGATAACTTTACCTTCTCAACAGAAATATGTGGATTTTCTAAGGACTTTACATACATACATACATATAGTACGCAAAACTTTTAGTAATTCTTCGGCTCTCTAGTGCTGAATCAGTAGACCTCGGTTATCTTCGAGATTCATATTGGCCACCTTTGACACACAAACTATGAATTGATTATGTATCGCCATGAGATATTTGGCGTACACTTAACATACTAGTACTGTTGTTGTTTACACAGCAAAGAATTCATGCTAGAAACAAGATCAAGAAATGTTATATAATGTGTGTGTAACACAGTTGTTGACTTAAGGTAATAAAGGTTTAGAAAATTCATGTCGATCAATCATATTATATAACTATAACTGTTTCATTTCCATTCCGTTGGCAGTATTACTCCCTCCTTATTCCTCAACCCCATAAAACCAAAATCACTAAAAGTTTTGCAGACTATACATACATACAATACATACATTCATACATTGTAGTACCAAAGATTTTCACTTCTTGAGATGACTTGGGTGAGATAAAGAACAAGTTATTACTGTATTTATTTATACACTGGAGGGAAATGAAATCCTGGGAAGGTGTTGTGTAAGATAAACTAAATTCAGGAGGCATGTTTGCACATCCAAAGGATGACACCTATTTAAATTTGCGCGCTAGTCAACGTAGAGTGATGCTGGTAGCGCCACTATGACCTTGCAAAATAAGTTTGCTTTAAATATGCGCTGTACACTTCATGGGCGTTAGTCATCATGCAGTGTTGACGTTGTGAGGTAGTGCGAGTCAAACATATCTTTAAAGAGACGAAGAAAGCAGTATCAGCAGCTGACTTAGTTTGATCGAGGCTGTGTAATAGGGGTAAGAGAAGAAACAAGAAGGGTAGAACATAATTATTATATACTGTACTCGCTCCTCATTGACCTCAAGCTGCTGTGCACTACCTTCCAGCCAAGCTGAGACAGGACCAGCAGGTTGGTTGAACGCTAAGGAAGTACTAGCAATATTGAGTGGGAGGGGAGGAAAAAGAGGAGTGAGAAGGGCTAGAAGGGGAAGGGAAAGAGGCATATTATGTGTTATGGGCAGAATATTGTTGTTCAGAGAGTCACTTGACCCTGGTTTCACTCACCCTTCAAAAGAATTTGTGAAATGCCACATCATCCAAGCTATCAATACCATTTTGATACCTAATTCCACCAGAGGTATGAAAACCAGCTGAGAGCCACATGGTAACATTTTGCTTTGCTGTGTGGGGTGAAAAGGGTAGAAGAAACAAACAGCAAACAGCACATCAAAATTCAGCCCGTAATACATAATATGCCTCTTTCCCTTCCCCCCCAAGCCTCTCACACTCTTCTTTTTCCTCCCCTCTCCTTAAATATTGTTAGTAATTCCTTAACGATCATCAACATCCTGCCGGTTCATTGTCAGCTCGGCTGGCAGACAGTGCACAGCAGATTGAGGCCAATAGGGAGTGAGTATATAATAACTGTGTTCTACCCTTCTTGTTCCTTTTCTTCTTTTCTAATAGCTTTTTTTTTTTCTAGCTGTCTTCATATCCACATAAAATAATGCATTGTTCACTGCCTCCATTTCATCACGACTCATTGCTTCCATATCGTCATTAAGAAAAGAAAAATGGGACTTCATATCCATTAAATAACTATAACTATCCTTGAAAATATATTTCAAAACAGAAAATGTATTATTCAGGTTTCAAATAATATAATTATAGACCATTATATAATACTAGCCTGATATCAATCTACCGCAACTGCAGCAAGTATCCGCGTGTGGTAGGATAGGACTAATTTCACGTTCACTACATCTAAAATAAACGGAACATACCGTTAGGGATATTCTTCTTTTAAAATTAAAAAATAGATGCTTTATTATTAGGAGAGAAAGTTTCAAAATAAAAATAAATTGCATTTACCTGTTGTTACATTTAATTCATCACTATTTTGAAGGTATCCATTATTGCTGCCATCTGAACTGCCTTGTGTGTCATGAGACACGCTGTTGCTGCTGTTCCTGCTTTCCTGTACCCACACCAACATGTTCTTATCCAGTCTTATAAATTAAATTCTAGGGGGTCTGTTGTCTGCAATGTCATTTATTTCGCCAAATTTTGATATATTTATCTGTTTCAGGTCAATTCAAGATCGTATCAGTTTTTAGCTTTCATGTCTTCTTGTCTGTTTGGCTGAATAGATCTCCACCAAACTTCATATTTAGAGTCTACTCATCCAAGAGCATATTTTAATATGCATATCATTTAAAAATCACTCAATAGATTGGGGGTTTATAAGAAGAGCAGAAGAATATTTTTCAATTTTCTCTTACACTATTCATTATATCTCGTCCAAACTTCATATTTAGAGTCTACTCATCCAGAAGTGAGTTTCAATATGTATATCATTTAAAGATCACTTAATAGACTAGGGGTTTATAGGAAAACCACCGGGCTGAGTGGCTCAGATGGTTGAGACACTGGCCTTCTGACCCCAACTTGGCAGGTTCGATCCTGGCTCAGTCTGGTGGTATTTGAAGGCGCTCAAACATGTCAGCCTCGTGTTGGTAGATTTACTGGCACATAAAGGAACTATGCGGGACAAAATTCCTGCACCTCGGCATCTCCGAAAACTGTCAAAAGTATTTAGTGAGACGTAAAGTAAATAACATTATTTTTCTTTTACACTATTGTTTATATCTCGACCAAACTTCATATTTAGAGTCTACTCATCCAAGCGCAGGTTTTGAAATGCATATCATTTAAAAATCACTGGATAAACTGGGGGTTTATACGAAGACCAGAAGAGATTTTTTTTTTTTTTTTTTTTTTTTTTTTACACTATTGATTATATCTCCACCAAATTTCATATTTAGAGTCTACTCATCCAGGAGCAGGTTTCAATATTCATATCATTTAAAAATCACTAAATAGACTGGGGGTTTACAGGAAGACCAGAAGAGGTTTTTTTTTTTTTTTTTTTTTTTTTTTTCCAATTTTCTCTTACACTATTGATTATATCTTGGCCAAAATTCATATCTGTAGTCTACTCATCCAGAAGCAGGTTTCAATATGCATATCCTTTAAAAATCACCGAATAGACTGGGAATTTATAGGAAGACCAGAAGAGTTGGGTTTTTTCCAATTTTCTCTACACTGTTATATGTAAAATCTGTAGACTATATGTGAAACGTACCTTCATTTTAAATAATTTTTGTTATGTACATGATTTCGCTTACTCTTCAAATGACAACAAAAATTACTATTTTCTACGGGCTTTATGCTCTGAAACTAGTGACAGATACCCTCGCAGACTTACAGTTATTTGAAGGATCCATAACAGGAGAAAATCAGAGAATGCATCATATTTCTCTCGGCTTTAAAATTACCCCCACCTAATGTATCTGAACACCGAGGTAACATGAGGTAGAAGTTTTCCCTTGGGTGCCTGCCTGCCTGCATTCATTCATTCATTCGTTCATTCATTCATTCATTCATTCATTCATTCATTCATTCAATCATTCATTTACTTAGCTTCCATAGACTGTACAATTACATATTTTGAAATATGCCAACAGTATAGGAGTTGTCGAGTGATTTCCTAATACTAACAATAATATATATGCACAATAAAGAACTTTTTTGAAAAAGAAGAAAAAGAAAAAACAGAAACACCAAATACCTCGGTGTTAGGACAGCACATCTTAATTTTTTAAATAATAAATAATATTAATAACCAATATTTACAAATAAATAAAGTTTTGGTATTTCCACCTATTCAATACAAAATTTAATGCTGTTATTCAACTACAACATTTATAGAATTATACAGAACTAGTTTCGACATATAATAGTCTCATCCTCAGCTGTTATTGAAAATAGGCATATATACAATTCATAATATGACTTAAAGTAATGGATGTGGAAAAACTATTTAAAACTGTTTTGAAAATATTAACACATTAAAAACATTTATAACAAGTAAAGAACTTACAAGTCATTTATATGTTAAAAGAGTTCATTAAGGTCTCCTTACAAACAGCCGGTTGCGATGTTCTTGAATTTGTGCTCTTGATAAAATGCTGTGTTTCATTCATGTGTATAATGCAGCAGTATCATAAAAGTTGTGAAGGCTTGCAATTTTTAGTTTATGTCCTAGGCTTATGAGGTAGAAAACATTCAGATGTTTCAGAACATTGGTTCAGGTTGTACAGACTCAGACAATTCCAACATAGGTTTTTAACGGCGTTTCATTTCATTACAGGTTCCATATTGAACTAAGAAACATATGCTCTAGTAAGATCTTAAGACCGAGCTCGATAGCTGCAGTCGCTTAAGTGTGGCCAGTATCCAGTAATCGGGAGATAGTGGGTTCGAGTCCCACTGTCAGCAGCCTTGAAGATGGTTTTCCGTGGTTTCCCATTTTCACGCCAGGCAAATGCCGGGGCTGTACCATAATTAAGGCCACGGCCGCTTCCTTCCAACTCCAACTCCTAGGCCTTTCCTATCCCATCATCGCCATAAGACCTATCTGTGTCAGTGCGACGTAAAGCAAATAGCAAAAAAAAAAAAAAAAAAAAAAAAAAAAAAAAAAAAAAAAAAAAAAAAGATCTTAAGAAGCCATCTGAATGTTTTCCACCTCATAAGCCTAGGACAAACTAAAAATTGCAGGCCTTCACAACTTTTATGATACTGCTGCATTAAACACATGAATGAAACACAGCATTTTATCAAGAGCACAAATTCAAGAACATCGCAACCAGCTGTTTGTAAGGAGACCTTAATGAACTCTTTTAACATATAACTGACTTGCAAGTTCTTTACTTGTTATAAATGTTTTTAATGCGTTAATATTTTCAAAACAGTTTTAAATAGTTTTTCCACACCCATTGCTTTAAGTCATATGAATTGTATATATGCCTATTTTTCAATAACAGCTGAGGATGACACTATTATGTGTAATTATTAAATTAATGTAGTAATGGTCCACCTTTCAATACTATAATATGTAATATTCTAAATTACATTAATTAGGGACTAGTTTCGGCCTGGGCTGGCCATCTTCAGCCTTAATGTAAAACACCTAATAACTAAACAAATGTACATGCACACAATTGACATAAAAACAAATGAAAACAAATATATACAAAGTGACATTAAAAACTGGGATGGAATATGAATAAATTTGAAAATGAACTAGGTTCTAACATCTTGAGTATGTTCATCATTGAGAATAATTTCAAGTATTAAGTATTAATTTATATACACAGAACTGTTAGTTCTAATACTGCTGATCATTTCAATAGGAACTGGTAAATGTTGATCCTGTAGTTTGTCATCAAATCTATATGTGTGGTGTTAGCTATATGAAATCCATTGGACACTGCTGTAAATAACCACTAGCTGACAGGGAACTGTTAGATGTTGTTTCATCTTCAATCAAAATAATAAATGAGATGCTCTCATGGTGCTTGTTAAATCTTGCTGAAATGTTGTTGGACATTGTCAGGACAGCACATGAAGATGTGGTTAACACAGATCATTGTGTCTGGTATAAAATTGTTGCGATTCATTGCGGTGCCCATGAAGTTAACCTGATAAATTAGATTAAATTAAATTAATGAATTGCAATTCAATACGGATCAGAACCATGAAGTTTATAACCTATGACACTATTATGTGTCGAAACTATTTCTCGATAATTCTATAAATGTTGTAGTTGAATAACAGCATTAAATTTTGTATTGAATAGGTGGAAATACCAAAACTTTATTTATTTGTAATTCTTAGTTCAATACGGAATAATGAAATTTCTTATGTTAAACAATATTTACAAGACAAAATAAAAATCTATTGGTGTGGTATTAATAGTATGTACATAATCAATGTGACATTAACATATTTTTAAGGCTATAAAGTAGATATTAAGAAAGCTTATAAGTTAATAAGTAATAGGATTATTACCAGCACTTCATCATGTATTCTTCTGTACTATAGAAGCAGCTACTCAGCAGGAGATTTTTTAAAGCTGGTGGTAAATGAACTGACGTGGCTAATATCTTTAATCTTATTTGGAAGCTTATTATACAGTCTGATTCCAACAGAGTCTACATGTCTCAAAGCAAAGGTTTTACTCTTGTGCTCGATAAAAATATTATTTCTTGTTCGTGTCTGGTAACTGTGATTGTCAAAATTCTTTCTGAAGTGATCAATGTTTTATTTTTTCACATGTAGAATGCATTGCATGATGTATATGCTTGGTACTGGGAGTATCCTTAGTCTCTTAAATAATGGTCTGCAATGATCTAACCTATTACGTCTCGATATAATTCTGATAGCTCGTTTCTATATTTGAAAAATAGCATCAAGATTTGATTTGTAGCAGTGGGATATCATTTATCCAGGTATGATCTAAATCAGTCGTTAACAGTTCCTCTAACTCTAGTCTGATACAATTTGTGCAACAATATTTCATAATCAACAGTATCAAATGCCTTTGAAAGGTCAAGAAATAGTCCTATCACAGTTTCATCATTATCAAGAGCATTTACGACCAACTGTGTAAAATGTGATAAAGCAGACAAAGTACTTCTGCCAGCTCTGAACCTGTGTTGTGCATTATTTAACAAGTTATATTTGATTAAAAATTTAGGAAGCCGATCTTTCATAGCACATTCAAATATTTTTGAAATAACAGTAAGTATTGATATGGGTCTGTAATAATGTAAATCGTATAAGTTTCCGCTTTTAAAGACTGGAATAACTTTAGCTATTTTTAGGAGATTAGGAAACTGACCACTAGAAAATGATTCATTAATGAGATAAGTTAAAGGCTGTACCAGATAAGGAGCACATTTTTTAATGAGTTTTGTGGGGATTTCATCCACACCTGTGGAAGTTTTATTCTTCAAAGACTGTATGATTTTAAGAACTTCCAATTCTGTTACTGGAGTTAATTGGATAGAGTTTTGCACAAAGGTTGGGAGTTCTGGTAATACATCTGATTTATTTGCATTTTCAAGTTTGTATGGTAGGGATAGAAATAAATCATTTATATAATTAGCCAAATGATGAGGGTCATTCATTTGTATTCCCTTATCATTTTTTATAGCAGCAACTTTATTTGCAACTGCATGTCTGTTGGTTTCTCCCTTGATTACATTCCATATGGTTCGTGATTTATTGCACGACTCTTTTACTTTCTTGTTATTGTGCATTATCTTAGCCGCCCTAAGAACTCTTCGATAGACTGATTTGTACTTTTTAACATACATACAGAAAAACGGCCTTCTTGTCTGTCTGTCTGTCTGTCTGTCTGTCTGTCTGTCTGTCTGTCTGTCTGTCTGTCTGTCTGTCTGTCTGTCTGTCTGTCTGTCTGTCTGTCTGTCTGTCTGTCTGTCTGTCTGTCTGTCTGTCTGTCTGTCTGTTCCTAAAAGTGGAAAACTGCTGCACTTATTTCAACCAAACTACGTATTTGGAGTCTAATCACTCAGGATTGAATTATCAGATGCATATGATATCATAGTAATCACATGGATTTGGTATTTATAGGAAGATTATTCTCAAATATTTTCGTGAACATTAGGTCTATCAAAAGACTGTATACAACAAAAGTTACCGAGCTCGATAGTTGCAGTCGCTTAAGTGCGGCCAGTATCCAGTATTCGGGAGATAGTAGGTTCGAACCCCACTGTCGGCAGCCCTGAAAATGGTTTTCCGTGGTTTCCCATTTTCACACCAGGCAAATGCTGGGGCTGTACCTTAATTAAGGCCACGGCCGCTTCCTTCCCACTCCCAGCCCTTCCCTGTCCCATCGTCGCCATAAGACCTATCTGTGTCGGTGCGACATAAAGCAACTACCAAACAAAGTATACAACAAAAGTTAAAAAATATGTCATTTCTGTTCCTTTATACCATGTACGTATTTATCATACAACAGATAATAACGCAGATGGTTACGAAAATTTGGATCTTTAGTCCAAGTCCCGTGGGACATGTCGGGCATATCACTTCAAGGTGGGCAACAGAAAAAACTAAAGAGCCATTTTACTCTTATTGTTAGGACAGATATTGAGGAAGGTATCATCAGTGTCAGAGTGTCACACCATTGGTGAGACATACAATATGTAGCCTGAGAACCATGGAGAATTTTGCACAACTTCAGATCAGGAACTGTACCATACAATCAATTTGGAAATTGTCATCATTCTCTCTCGTCTTTGTTCAGCTTCATCATATTTCACGTTACTGCCACGCGTTTTCATAGGAAAATATCATTTTAACATGTTGCATTAGACGTGTGAATAGAGCCATGTTACTTCGCATAAATTCAGGAAGGTAGCATGTAATCCACTGCAAATTCCTATGCGAAGAATGGATACAAATGTTAGTTCAGAATATTTACCCATCTGTGGTCCGTGAAAAGATCTAACATTCTTTTTTTTTTTTTTTCTTTTTTTTTTTTTTTTTGTGACCAGTAGTTTTTCTTGTTGTTTTCACCAATGTTTGGTTGAACAGCAAATTCACAGGCGGCATTCTGCACACCATTCTTATTGGCAAACGTAAGAACATTTAGCTTAAAAGAAGGAGAATAACTTTTACGCTCACTGATATTAACGTTACCACTCTTAGTAGTACACAACTAATTCCAATGATATTGTAACTTTCCCTGACTACCAGCGGTTTACTATAATTTGACTGAACGACGACTGCCTGATAAAGATAATACAGATGTTGATTCCCAAAGGGAATTTAAAATATTTGTCCCGAATGAGTAAATTTATAATACCAATATAATGGTCCGTTATTGGACATTATAAATTTTCCAGCTAACTCATTCTTGGTTGCCTGCGTTTCGCCCTCGTGTGCTAAGTTAGGCTCATCAGTTGGGACTTAGCACACCACCCAAGACGCAAGGCTAGTGCATACCGTGGAGGCCATTGCATAGGCTACTTGAAGCCAGGCCAGGCAGGCATCAAATTTTGGAAATGAGACATAGCTCTCATAGTGCATTGGCACTGCTGGTGGCTTCAAGTAGCCTATGCAATGGCCTCCACGGTATGCACTAGCCTTGCGTCTTGGGTGGTGTGCTAAGTCCCAACTGATGAGCCTAACTTAGCACACGAGGGCGAAACGCAGGCAACCAAGAATGAGTTAGCTGGAAAATTTATAATGTCCAATAACGGACCATTATATTGGTATTATGCCTGATAAAGCGCATTGACAAAGACACAAGTGAAAGGGATGGCTCTACGTGACTGGCTGGCTTGGAAAGCAGCCTTGGGGCTGGAGTTTCCAAGTTATTGTTGTAATAGCAGATAGCCTCAACCTTTCTCCCAGTTACGAAAGAATGCAGTTTCTTGTATTGTCACCCACAAAGTAACCTACAGTAACAGCAAATTTTACCGTACACTCCCAATATTTAATGTAAGAATGTCCGCGGAATACTGTATCAAAAATAGCAGTAACCTGATCATTTCCCATTATACAATGCCTAGTAAAAGGAACTCTGTAGTAAACACGCATCGTTAGTTACCATGCCTATATTTCGGGTCTGATATGCAACGCAAAAAAATATGTTTCCTTTTCCTGACCAAAAGAAATGGGGGATGGTCTTATGTGTGATGGGGTTTTATACGGGATTAAATATGGTATTGGGTCTAAGTGCATAATTGTTGAATGAATTGTAGCTGAAGATGGTCCAGTGGACTGAAACATGTTCTATCAAAATGTTTTTTAATGAATGTTCAATTTTTAGTTAAATTGTAAAGTATATTAGTATTGACTGGGTGGACAAATAAATAAATAAATAAATAAATAAATAAATAAATAACCTGTCAAAGTCCACCCAAGAGCAATACAACCTTTAGTGTAACCATTGCTGTCTGTTATGCTTATAATGCCTCACGACTTCAGCCGGAACCCTGTATGTGCAGTAGTATTAAAATTGTCTGCTACACAACTCAGAGCACTGCAAGTATGTCCCTCGCTGTCTTCATATCTGCTGCAGGCAGCTTAAACTCTTGATATCTTCTGATTTAGGGGTTTTCCATTTAGGTACTTCCATGTTCAAATTGTTCTGTTCATGTTTGATATAAACACACTCAACACGCGGTTTGAAAGGTACCTTGCCTTTCTTCATCAGGAGAAAACAGAAACACGACGCATCAATGGTTGCTAAGAGAAAGCAACAAAGAACTTACAATGGTGTCCTAACATGTAATAGGGATGCCATTTTAGCCCCATGCTAGGGACAACAAATGGCAGCAGTAAAGCATTGTTTTCTGATGGATCTGATAATAGCCATGATTCACTGAGGTTGTAGCCTGTATTGTAGTTGAAATTATCTTGGTGTTTATGTATTTCAACTGCCTCCCTGATGATTCTGGGGTGATTTTGTTCTATGCAGGCAAGAACATCCACTCCTTGGTACATGACATAATGACCAGGTGTTAAGGCATGATCAGCAACAACTGATTTAGGTCGGTAGATGCAGAGGAGGGGTGGTCACAGCCCTACCGTGGCTCTACGCCTCTGCATTCGAGAGACAGGACAGGGCTGGACCTTACGGCTGGCCCCAACCGTTCAGCTGTCCTGAGAATGGTTTTCCGTGATTTTCCATTCTCTTGCACTAAGGCGAATGCCGGGACAGTTCCTAGTATAGTCCATGGCTGCAAATCCTCTCACCTTCTCCGAGCATCTCCTTCACCGTAACAAATCTCCCGGCCTGAGAGACGGCGTCACCATCTAAAACATTTTAGTAGTAGTAGGATAGCTGATTTATCAGGTTGGTTGAGTCTTTTACACCTATTATGTTCCTTAATGCGAGTCATATCGTTCTCAAAGTCTGTCCATATAAACCTTGCCACCATCTACAGGGAACTCGGTGGATACCCAGTTGTTGCAATTTAGGCAAACTGTCCTTAGTTGGTCACAGGAGTTACCTAATCTTTATTCAAGTTCCAAATACAGTTCGTATGTTGTACCTATGTAAGTTAATATGTGTGATAATGAACACGTTAGAAATCTAACTCAAGTTAAATTTGATGTTAATGAAATGAACATTTTAAGTAAAGGGTCTAAATTCAATTGTGAAAAGGAGAATTATAATAATGGAAAAGATTTGGTCATGTTAACAGCTGAAACTGAAGTGACCGTAGCTAACCTACCAGTTGATGAACAAGTCCCTCTTAGATACGAAGTTAGTAGAACATTATCCAATATGATAGAACATACGGTAGAGAACCATAAGGAGTTGAATAAGAATATTAAATTATTGGAGAAGATAGATAATAATAATAATAATATTGTTGTGACAAAAGCTGACTATTGTGCTAATAATTAATGGCGTGTGGCTTCCGAAGAGGCCGGGTGCAAGTCTTTCGAGTTGACACCGTATAGGTGGCCTGTGCGTCTATGAGAATGAATTCTACTTGTGATGAATTCTAATGCTGAAGACGGCACACACACCCAGCCCCCGAGCCATTGGAATTAACCAATTAAGGTTAAAATCCCCAACCCGGCCGGGAATCAAACCCGGGACCCTCTGGACCAAATGCCAGCACTCTAACCATTTAACCATGGAGCCGGACACTATTGTGCTGATAGAAAGACAAGATTATATTAAAAAGACTAAGAATTTTCTAACTAGCAATAATTTTGAATTGATATAAAAAGATCCCATGTCATCTATGCAGAAAAAGCTTAAACAAATTCTCAATAACATAACTTTTTTATTAGACTCCAAAGATACTAACTGTCTAGTTAACTTGAGCCCAGAAATACCTACTTTAAAGGCACTACTGAAAATTCATAAACTAGAAATTCGTATTAGACCAATAGTTAATTTTAGAAATAATCCGGTATATAAGACAGCCAAATTCATACAAAGATTTTTAAAAGAACACTAAGTTTAATAGCCAGATGCACCTAATTAATACTATTGACTTTTGTAACAGAATTAAAAACATTGAGCTAACAGACTACTACACGATACAAAGTTTGGATATCAAAGATATGTATTCCAACATTCCTATCGTAGATAATATAAAAATAGTAAGAAAGAATTTAATGCAACACAGCAAATTAAGTAAGATGGAAATTGAAGAATTTAACATTACTAGAATTTACTTTGGAAAATAATTATTTCGTTTTTGACAACAAAATTTACAAACAGTTTAAAGGCCTAACAATGGGTTCGCCAGTTTCAGGTACTTTAGCAAACAAATTCATAGATTACATGGAATATAATAAAATAGTGTATAAAATAGATGAATTGATTACATGGTTAAGATACATCGATGATATATTTGTTATTATCGATGAGGAAAATGTTAAACCTGATGGTATATTAGAGTATTTAAATAATTTTGATAAACAGGTGCATTTTACGATGGAATTTGAAAATAATAGAACTTTAAATTATTTAGATTTAACAATTATTAGAAATTCTGGTCATTTTGATTTTCAAATTTTCAGAAAAACTACTCAAACTGATACTATTATCAGAAATGACTCCAGTCATCCAGGTCAACATAAAAAGACAACATTTTACAGTTTAATTAATAGAGCTATGAATATACTTTTGTCTAGGAAGAATTATAATAGAGAGATAAATATAATCCACCAAATTGCTCTTAGCAACAGATATTCCAGAAAATTTATTAATAGAACAATAAATAAAATGAGAAATGAGCCAAAAACAACTTTAATTAAAGAGTGAAAGGAGAAAAAGAAATTGCAGTTCTAACTTTTTGAAATAAGCACTCTTATCAACTGGCTAAAATTTTCAGGAAAAGGAACATCAATGTTGCATACAAAACTGATAATAAAACTAATAAGATAATTTTCAATTCAGATAAGGTAGGGAATAAATGAATATTTAATAAATCAGGAATTTACAAATTGACATTGTAAACAACAATACACAGGACAGTCTGGAAGAAGTTTGGCTGTAAGGTACAAAGAACATGTTAATGCAGTCAAACATAAAAGATATTTGGCAATGGGAGAACATATGATTGAAAAGAATCACAAATTTACAGACATTTCTAATGACATGGAATTAATACATTCAGCCAAAACGGGAAAATTCATGAATGTTTTGGAAAGTTTAGAAATTTATCTTGCACAAAAAAAGATTTTGAATCAAATTTAAATGAGAGAAATACAGAAGACAACCCATTGTATAAACTAGCATTTGATCATTTAAGGAACAAAAAGAAGAAAAACTTCAAGATCTTAAATTTATATAACTTAGGTATTCTCGTTCAATTCAACAAAATTTGATGTAATGATCATTTTCATAATATTTCATTAGTTTCTTTATTCATTGATATGGTGAATTAGGACACGATCCTTCTTTAAATTGTAAAAAACAAAAATTAGTGTTATACTGTTTTATTCTTTGAACTGACATCACTGACGAAGGGAATGGATGATTTTCCCGAAACATGTATGGTAAAATAAATAGTTTTCTATCATTATAAGGTGTACTGTATTGACAAGGCGGACTCAAGTAAAACTATTTTAAATAGTTCTGTAATAGATTCAGATTTTAGCAATACTATCCGTTGTGGTACATATGTAGGGTAAGTTCCTCTTACATTTTTTTCTCAACAGATGTCCGATTTTGTGTCAGTTTCAGAACCGTAGAGATCAAAGCTTTGCTATAACATCTCATAAATGGTTCTCAAAGTATTAAGTCTAAATGATAAAATTGTTCTGTTGTTTTGTAAGTAATTTTGGTAAGAAAAATTGAAATTGCTATTTTTACAAATCAAATTGCTTAATTGCTTCTTATGACTGCTGTCAGAAGATGGGGTGCATCTCAGTAAAAGAATTTTTACATTGCAGGCATAACAATTATTTCAGTCACATATTCACACACTCTAGTAGATGCAAACTTCACAGTGGCTCACTGAGCTTGGAATAGAACTCTGCATAACCTCTTTCCCCTTCACATTCTTGCCTAAGGTGATATTTGTTTTTATTTTTTATTTACTGCTATATGTGTGGGATGATAATTAATACAAGCCTGTTTTCAATATTATGTTTTTGTGTGGTTTCCCATGTTCACACCAGGCAAATGCTGGGGCTGTACCTTAATTAAGGCCATGTCCGCTTGCTTCCCATTCCTAGGCCTTTCCTATCCCATCGTCGCCATAAGACCTATCTGTGACAGTGCGACGTAAAGCAAATAGCAAAAAAATACATCAACATTCTGTTTATACTAAATATTATTGCCCTACAATTCAACATATTGTTACTTCCTGCAGTGAGTCAATCAATCAATCACTACTGATCTTAATTTACTGAATCTTAGTACAAAATGAAATGAAATGAAAATGAAATCCAAGAAACAGAAGATACCCTACTTGATACATTTAATGGTCAAATTAGTACAACATCTTAATACATGTCTATATATTCAGAAACTCTGTAGCCTTTCCTTCACTACATTTCTTAATTTCTATTAGATACACCAGGAATTTGTTTTCCAACCAAGATAGTAATGGTTGCACCACAATTCTGGAAAGCTTGTGCTTTTAAATGGGAGAAATTGTCCTTCATATATTCTAGAACAGTTACGGCCCCTGTAGAAAATACTCCTTTGCTCATTTTTACACTCATCTTCTCAAAGTTATTGATGCAACACATTTCCATGTTGGGAAAGGAACAGGCTTAATTATTTCCTTTCATTGTAATTTATATAGTTTTCTAGATGCCTTCCCATTTCTTCATGTCCATTTGCCATTGTCCTTTTTTTTTTTAAGTGTTTCCAACTTTTAGTATGTGGCACTGGTCGAAAGCTAGAAATAAGGATCTGCTTCGATCCTCTGCAGGACATATTTGTGTCTTTATTTCTTTTTCTTCTGACAATCATCTCATCATGTTCATATTAGTTTTGTGATTATCAGTAACTAATCTCAATATTACAAAACAAAAAGCCTCCACTTGTTTCATTACTGACAGCATTAGAGCATGAAGTTCTAGACCAGAAAGTTTCTTTGAGAAGAAATATACACAGGAATGCAGTACTTGGTTGATAAACCATTTATCAGGAAGCATGGTTCGCAAGTACCGTCCTATTTTCTCTTGCATCTCGAAGAATTAGGTAAGTCATCAGATAAATTTTCCCATCTAAGAGATTTTGTATGTGCTGAAGTGTCCTTATGACCAAAAATGTGTCTTAATTTCTTATTGTAGTGTAGCTGCTGTTTGATAGACATCTTACTCATGAGATGAAAGAACAGGTTCTTTTGACTTCATTCAGACTTTCCCATTCTAATTGAAGCCTGGCTTTCACTTATATATCAGTTCAGTGCGTTCCTTGATGATAATTTAAACAAATTATTTCTAGCAAAGATGAAATAGATTCCAAATTACACATTGTTTCAAAGAATTTTCTGACCATCTGGGCAATTTTTTATTAAAGTTTACAGTTTGATATAAAATAATTTATAGCATAGTTTTTAAATATGTGTAATACTAGTTGTCATATTGTGAAACTGCCACTTCTGTGATTCTTGCTCCATTTCTAATGTTTTGATTCCATTATGTGCATGCCATGACCAAACACTTTGCAGCACTTATCGTGAGCATTCTTTTCTATCTCATCTTCAGTGGACTTCCTACGATGATCAATCAAATGGGTGTGTTGAGCATTCTATGGATTTTCATCATATCTTCCTATTTCTGCCGTACTACCTCGAACCATCATTGTCATTGCTAAGAATAAAACCGTGGCATGCAAATAATGGAATTAAAACTTAGAAATGGAGCAAGAATCATGGAAGTGGCAGTTTCACAATATGACAACTAGCACCACACACATTTAAAAACTCATCATCTAACTTCCTCTCTTTTCCACAGTTCACATTGTTTTACAATAATCCCGGATCATTGTATGTGTTTTATATGTTGGATAATCTTCAAACACAGTAGGGGGGGAAAAATTACCCTTCCATTTCTTTATTTTCAGCTAGGTGTAAATCAGATTCAAGAAAATGCTGTGCACCTACAAAAGGAGTTCTTGACTCCTGATGGGGTACAAACACATCTCTAAAAATAGCACTGAGCAGTTTCTGTCTGAGCTCAGAATGGCATGGAAATTTGTGGAATGAAGTCCCCTTTACTTTCCTGCTCTTACTCCTGTTGTAGGACACACAGCAGTAAACCATTGTAGCTAACCATCTACAAAAGTTAAACATTATTACTTCTCCTGTATACATACATATGTATATGCAGAATAATTAATGAAATACAGTTAAAACATTTGAACTTTGGACACCCACACAATAGACATATATACTGTAGATTCCTGAAGAGTGATACTTATTCAGTTGTAGCTAATGAACACAAAACTCATTCACAATCACAAACACTTGATTAAACACCAAAACATTTAATAAGAAAGAAAATGTGTGCCTAGTGGAACTAAGAATGCTGTCAAGTATGACATCTTACAAGCACTCCTGTGAAAGAAACATCAGCTACGAGTTGCTGTTTAGCATGGAAGTGGAGGCAAATAGGAAGGTGTTATAATCATAGAAAACAATGATTGTCTTAACTATAATGTAGTACCATAATTTATTCTGTAATTTACATTTTGTTTTGCAGGTTATGGCAAGAAATAGATGATGCCTTACGTGCTGCTGCAGTCAGTAAGTTTGTTAAAGTCCATTTACTTGTAAGTAAGTGGAATCACACAAAGCCCGCCATGGCCTATTTCTTGCGCTCTTTAGAAGCTCTTAATGGCTCATATCCAGGAGTTGAAGTTCTTGTGGTAAGTTGAATCTCCACTGAAACATTGATGTTTTTAATTAAAAAGATCAGAATATGAATTTCACTTTTGGTGATTATCTATCATATGATACTAGTTAATAACAGTTATTTACTAAAAAATTATTTTAAAATTACACTTTACATTTCTCTTCATAAACAGACATTTTTATATTAGTCTTAGACCTTGGAGAAGTTTTCTTAATTTATTGAAATACAGTACAAAACTGATTTCTTTTTAGTCATAATGTGGAGACATGAACAGATGTTATTAAAACATTCTATGAATTATTGCTTCAATATTTCTTTGGAAAATCAGGTAACAACTCTTTTCACTGCTCAGGAAATATCTGAATGTATTACCAGCACATTCTTGGAGACACTCTTTCTATGTTTAACATGCACTGCAGAAAAATATCAACTAAAACACAAACCTGTAAAATCTTTGGTATGTAATTTTTAGAAGTGAAAGCCTCCATTGTACACTTCTGTCAACTTTGTTCTGCACACTCTGATCCCAAGCATCCCTTGCAAAACAGTGGCCTGCCAGTGGTAGACACCTGCAGGTTTCTGAGACTCCGTTTTGATAAGAGACTTACATGGCAGCCCCACATCCATCAACTGAAGGTTGCTTGCATGAAGATACAACATACTTAATTTTCTCAGCGACATTTTGTTGGGAACTGATCGTTGCAATGCTGCTACAGTTTTACATGGCTGCGGTTCTTTCCCATTTATACTATGACTACCTGGTGTACCCGTGCTTTGCTACGGTTAGATTGTGTACACTTAGTGAGCAAGATTGTATTATATTGCATAGCTCTTAACGTTACCCTAGAAACGCAACGGGGAAGTCATCAAACGTCTTTTCTCATATGAAGACTGGGTTAGGGAATTTTCATTGTAATGGTAGGCCTCATTCTCCACCTGCTTCTTTACATCCTCAGAAAGACTGTCTTAGTGGTTTTCCTAAGTGAAATGAACGTAGGTCATTACAACGACGTCAGTAGGAATTGTGCAATTAAAAGCAATATGAAATACTCGATCAAATGAAAAACCACGCATTTTCTCACTTTTAATGAACAGTACTACGCTGCCGATCTAACAGTCCAAAGTTCCAGAGCTGGAAGAATGACCAAGCCGCAGACAGCCGTGATCCTTGAACACACTTCGTCTTTTTTCTGTGGGGGGGGGGGTCGAATAGTGGAAAGTCCCATGGCAAATCTATGCCCTTTTACTAATCTGTTTCCTAGGAGTACCCAATGAGTCAGAAATCTCATTTCACTACACTGGCGGCAGAAAAATATATCTGACTTGGAGGCAATTTTTTCCTCCAAGCCAGAGGAGAAAATCCCTCTTCACTGCTAATTTGGAATAAAATGAATGTAGAATTTAATAAAAGTGAAAAGGAAGATGCTTTTCTTAACATACGGCTCTTTTCAGGGTTGAATTTTTAATTATTTAGTGAATTGTAGTGCTATAATTTGGAATAGGCCTAAATTGTAATTCTAGACCAGATCATACTACTACAGTACAGTATTTCTAAGTGAGCCTCTGCCAAACGTGCACACTGCTCATTCAAAACAGTGCTTCAGAATAGGGATCGAATAGCTGGAATACTATGATGAACCAGTGTGTTATGTACCAGCAGTATCAGACAATGTATGAACCAGAGGAATGGCTTGCTAAAGAAAAAAGTTTTTTTAACTCCCCAGCTATTTCCCGCCAATATTCAGTCAAGCTGCTATACTCAGTACGCAACAGTAATCCCATCTACCGGAATTGAGGGCACGATAAGAGGCAAAGAACATCACAACAAACAATGGTCAATGTAATGTTATTGTTGATCAATGTTATGCGCTTGGATTTTGTAGGCCTTCACATTTAGTTTTCTTCCGACTCTGAAATACCACTCTTATCATAGTCGGTACAGTAAAACTGAACAAAACATAAATGAGCAGAAATTGTATTCTCTATAACTTTTGTTATGTAGTACTTTTCAATAGGACCAATAACATAGGTATTTAAAAAAATAAATTTTAGGCGCCTACCCCTAAACTACCATTTCATCCAGGGTCAGTGAAATTGTTTATAGCTTAGACAATAGTTTCTTCTTCTCCAACTCTATATACCGATTTTCATTAAATTCTGTTCAGCCATTTTCTCGTGGCTCGGCGTTGATGTGGACTTAGCAACAAAAATCTAAATTCATGAATATCTGTGTTATCATAACCGGTATGGTAAAAATGTATAAGACATAAATGATCGGAAATTTAATTCTATGTAACTCTAGTTATGTAGTATTTATCGATAGGACCACTAATAATATAAATATTTGAGAATTGAATTTTAGGCCTTCGCCTAAACTACCACTTCACTCAGCGTGAATAAAATTATTTATAGCCTAGATTGTAGTGGCTCAAACCCTGACTTTACATACCGATTTTCATGAAATTCTCTTCATCCGTTTTCTCGTGATGCGTGTACATACATACATACATACATACATACATACATACATACATACATACATACATACATACATACGTACATACATACGTACATACATACATACATACAGACAGACAGACAGAAATTACGGAAAAGTAAAAAGTGCATTTCCTTGTTACTGTCGATATGACCGATAGAGAAATTCCATTTTTTTCAAATTCTGAGCAATGTACAGACAAAACTCTTATTTTATATATGTATATAGATAGTGGGGTGTATGGTTCAGCAAGAATATCTATGCTGATCTGTTTGAATAGTACTAGCACGTACACCATAGTAGAGTTAGTCTGGCAACAGAAGCTTTTTAGACTAGGCCGATTCCCAACCTACTTACTGAATTGGGATTGGGAGGCAACAGCAGAAGCTCACAACTTACACTGCCAGAATTCGCGAAATGCCACAACATTGAAGCTATCAGTGCCTTTTTGATACCCAGTTCCACCAGAGGTATGAAAACCAGCAGAGAGCCACACAGCTTGTTGGAATTTATATTGATATTTTGTGTCGTGAAATGGGTGGAGCTATAGACAGTTATCTTGTCCACACCCTTTTTGAGGTGCTTCATTGGCTAGTTCTGCAGCTGGGTTTATGGCTAGATCTACTCTTTTGACATAAGTTGAACGTGGAACCTATGTTCATAGGAAGTATTTGTATGATTTCGTTCAACACCTGTTTATACAGAAGATATATGACATTCTAGCCAGTTTGTGCGATGCTAGCACCAAAATCACCTTTATGCAGCTTCCTAGCCATGCAGGGATTGCAGATAACGAATTGGTGGACCAAGCTGGAAAAGACGCAGTACTTCTTCCAATAGACCTATGAACATACCTGCTGGGGATATTTGTTTTCAGCTATGTCAAACTTTCTTGATGTCCTGAGAATCGAATTGGCTAGCTATTCAAACTCCCAACAAGCTGAGAGCACTTAAGAAAACTACCATTCGATTAGGGGTGCGCAGCTGTGAGCTTGTATCCGGGAGACAGTGGGTTCGAGCCCCACTGTCGACAGCCCTGGAGATGGTTTTGCGTGGTTTCCCTCCCAGGCAAATGTACCTTAATTAAGGCCACAGTCACTTCCTTCCTGCTCCTAACCCCATCCATCCCATCGTCGCCATAAGACCTATCTGTGTTGGTGCAACGTAAAGCAAATTGTGAAAGAAAAGAAAAAATGGCACCTGTGAAATCGCTGTCATTTTTCAAACCTTCACGGAGAGAGGCTGTATAATTTTGTGCAGGCAGAGAATAGGTCATGGAAGAAGATCTATGCACTTTTGCCTCCCAAAGAGGTATCACACTCAAGTGTGTTCATGTGGTCCACTTTGTAACTGACACAAATCTTTCTGATATGAGACGGAACCTCAGCCTGCCAGAAATACTCAAACTCGTACTAGACTGGCAGCCAAAAAAGCATAACACTTAGAGAATTTTTCTGTTGATTATAATTTATGTCTTTCTCCTTGGCTGAAATGGTCAGCATTGTTGCCTTCAATTCAGAGGATCCTGGTTTTGATTCCTGGCTGGATGGACATTTTAACCACTCCTGGCTAACTCCTCTAACTAGGGGACTGGGTGTTTGTGTTTTTCCCTATAGACACGGTGTCATATACGCATAACGCACCACACTAACAACCACAGAAGCAACCAATACTGAACACTAAAACAGAGCTAAGACCGCTAGTGTGACACAGTTTGCACTCGTGACCCTATCAGGGTATGGAAAAAGCAGAACAAGAAAGAGATGATGATTTATTGTACTTTTTGACTTAATTTTGGGTTTATTAAATTCACAGCCAGTAGGCGTGTAATAGCTCAACAAATTTATCTCTATAAGATTGTTAATGCATTAATTGATGATAATAGTTTGCTTCACGAGTTATGCTTTAATGTTAGAAAAGGAAATTTAAGATTCTGGTAATTGTTTATAACTCCAGTCTCCAAGACTGTATTTTTTAAGAACTCTCCATTTATCAATATGTGTGAAACATACAATAACTTAATTAATAGGTATCATATAGATGTTGACTTTGCTTATGAATATGATACATATGTAAATATATTAAAAGAATTTTATTTGTTGAAGTGATTTGTTTATATGTATAATATTTACATGATTTGGTTTTACAGTTTTGTTTGTTTGATGTATTAACAGGCTTCTGTATATGAGATATTGTTTCATCCATTTCATACAGAGCATTATCATCTCATTTATATAGCATTTTCATATTTTCTTCTTTTTGTTATTTCTATGCTGTTTGTGTCAAATAATTTGTAAAAGTCACCTATAATTGGAGTGTGTCTCTGTTGGTGGCACATTTATTAAATAAATAAATAAGTAATCATCCAAGTATTATGCTTTCTTTGGCCAGCAGTGTAGTTGGTTTTGTTGAATGTCTTTCTGCTTCTGACATAAGGAAATAATTAAAAATTAGATGTAATTTGTATTGTTATTTATATCTGCATATATATTAAAACTGGATCCAGTTACTATATATTGTACTTTTTACAGAAATGGTTCACCGTTCCAGTTTCCCCAGAGCAGGAGAAGATTCCATTTGCTCGAGTTAACCACAACAAATACATGGTCACTGACAAGACTGCTTACATTGGTAAGACTACTACAACTTTTAATAGAATTTTTTGTTTTCATACCAAGGTGTCCAAAATTAAATGATGGCTGGTGAATTCTAAGACTGTGGAAGAGAGGCAGTCTTTGACCATGGCTCTTCCCTTCTATCATAAAGGATTATGACCTTGATAGAAAATAAATGAAAAATTATATGCAAAAAAAGTGTAGGAAAGATACTGCATTCAGGTATTTTCAACAAAAACTTCCAGTTTCTCACTTTAAATACAGTAGAAGTCCATTATAGCGTGAATTCATAACGGCGCGAAACGGATTGTTGTTATATCCAATTTTTGTAATTTTAAAAAAGACTGGAAAGGGGGGAAGGGGAGAACCCCACACACATTAAAAACAGTATGAAACGGCAGTCAGTTTGTTCAAAACTTGCATTTTTGCAGATTTACATACTAAGGCTTACTCGTTAGTTATTCATCTAATTCTGAGACAACATGAACACGTATGTTAAATTCCATTGTGGAAAAAGTATAGTAGTATCACTCCAGTGGCTTCTGTGGCAAACATTTCAGTTTTCTTATTCAAACAGAGTCATCTAACCTAACTTAACCTTATATTCATCGTAAAAATATATTTCAAGCCACCAGTAGAGTAATGATAACCTTTTCGATATATTTTTACATGGAAATAGCCTTTCTGAAATTTAACCATATGCAATAAAATACGGTGGAACTTCATTAGGGATTTCCTTACTAAAATGATTTCTTGATTAGCACGTCATAAATTTGAAGTCCCAATTCACGTTGCATTAAATCTAAATTTTAAAAATCTCACTTATTGCGTAACAGATTTTCTCTATTACCACGTACTACATTCACACTTTTCCTAGCCCTTAAAATGTTCTTTGTCATCCCTTGTGAAAGGAACAGATTTCCAGCACTGATTAGAGCCCTTGCCACAGGAGGCCGGTCTGAGAAAGATGCGCTAAAACTAGAAACGGCCTTGAATTCCTGAACTTTAGAGGGTAAATTACACCTTGGGGAACGAAGCCATTACCCTCAGGAAAGTTCAATTTTGCTCTCTGTTTTTCATTGATATTGCTGAATAACCTAGAAAGCCTGTTTGTGCTTGTATTTCGCATTCCATTCAGAAGTTAGAATTTTATTCTGTGTTGAGTGATACAGTGAAGGGTGATATAGATGTAGATTCCCATAGGGAACCTGAAATATTTGTCCTGAATGAGTAAATTTATAATACCAGTATAGTTGGTCCATTATTGGACATTATAAGTTTTCCAGCTAATTCATTCTGGTTGCCAGCGTTTCACCCCAGTGTGCTTAGTTGGACTCATCAGTTGGTAAATAGCACACCTACCAAGACGCATGGCTAGTGCATACCGTGATTCCCTATGGGAATCAACATGTATATCATTTGATGGCCAGGCAGGCATCAATTTTTGAAAATCAGATGAAGTCTCTCATATTGCATTGGCACTGCCATTGGCTCTAAGTAGTCTATGCAGTGGCCTCCACGGTATGCACTAGCCATACGTCTTGATAGGTGTGCTATTTACCAACTGATGAGCCCAACTTAGCACACTGGGGCAAAATGCTGGCAACCAGGAATGAGTTCGCTGAAAATGTATAATGTCCAATAACAAACCAACTATCTTGGTATTACAGTGAAGGGTAGCAAATATTTGTTGTGTGATAGCCTACGTACGGTTGAGGAACATTTGAAGTTGACTAGCGTGGTCATATTATTATGTAGCCCAGTTGTGGATACTGAAAAAGTTACTATTGAAGACAAAATTAAAATCCGGGAAGTGGCCAGGTTGCCTAGTTGTACTTCCTCTTAACAATAATCACCACCACCACCCAGACAAGTATCCACATCTTTCAATGGTGGCGTGTATGTTGAAACTCGCACCTCCGAGTCTCAACTCAAGCCGATCAAAGTGTTGTCGCATTTGAGATAACAGTCATAGTAATCATCTCGTACATGGCTGAGTTTAACCTCTAAATAATTCATGGTCGAAGAGTAGGACCAGCAAACAATGTTTAATAACTGAAATGTAAGGCTTCAGCTGAGATTTGTTTTAGAAAGAGTGTGATCTGTAAATAATGCTGATATTTTATGAACCCCAGTGCAGCTGTTTTATATTTCTTGTCTGGTATTTTACACACTTTTTAATACACCATTGTTGTTTAATACGCCCCATTGGAAAAGGTTTTCATATTTTTTCTCTCGTCTCTTTTCATGCCTTTTACTACTCTCGTCTTTAGAAACAGTAGATAGCCTATATCTTTCACTGTACCCGTTCATACATGACGTAAAATGTACGCATGTTGGGGGGAAAAAAACATATCCCTGTTGGATAGTTAGGTTATGATTCGTGCATTACCGGGTGAGTTGGCCATGCGGTTAGGGGCGCGCAGCTGTGAGCTTGCATCCGGGTGATAGTGGGTTCGAGCCCCACTTTCGGCAGCCCTGAAGATGGTTCTCCGTGGTTTCCCATTCTCACACCAGGCAAATGCTGGGCTGTACCTTAATTAAGGCCTCGGCCGCTTCCTTCTCACTCCTAGGCCCTTCCTATTCCATTGTTGTGTCGCCATAAGACCTATCTGTACTGGCACAATGTAGAACAAAAAAAATATGTGTGTGTTCAATAGTATGTTTTCTCGCTTTACCTATTCTCTCTCTTTGTCCCCAGCAGAAATGTCTAAATGAGCTTTCGCTGAATAAACTAACCTCTGAAATCTGTTATCCTTCCTGCACAGATTTTTTAAATAATGTTATTGACGTTACATCCCAATAACTACTTTTACGGTTTTTGGAGACAAGACTGTACCGGAATTTAGTCCTTCAGGAGTTCTTTAACATGCCACTGAATCTACCGACATGAGACGTATTTGAGCACCTTCAAATACCACCGGACTGAGCCAGGATCGAACCTGCCAAGTTGGGGGCAGATCAGTGCCTCAGTCGTCTGAGCTACTCAGCCCAGCGCGTCATATTTTGAGTTGTATCACATTCTTACTTAATTTCAGTACATAATATTAAATTAATCAATTGTTTACTTCAGCCTTTATTTCTAACAGGCTAACTGCTACTGTCGGCCAGGTTATTTACGCACTTATAACAGAAACATGTTCTCTTTCATTTTCAAATTGTTTACAGAACAACAGTCAACGAGTATTGCTAATCGACTCTGACATTCCCTTTGAGTTAGAATGTCGGCGAGAAAGCTTGCTAGTGTACATAGCACGAAAACTATACTGAAGATGTTTGTTCGCATTCATTGTAATCACTGCAGCGCATAAATATCGATAACAGAAATAATAATGCACGCTTAATCGCTGATGGATGCATCATTGATAGGGTTCTCGCTGTCTCAGAAGGGTAATACATGGTGTAATATAGGAATTTTCAAGACACAGAAAAAAATCTGTTGTTTCAATATTTCTCACTATATGCCATACTCGTTATAGCGGACTTCTACTGTATCCACTTTTTATTGCAATAACGCCGTCATAATACACAAGTAAAGCAATCGCTAAGCGAAAATGTAAGAACATCAAGACTCAAATAGTATGGCCATGTAAATAGGATGGATCAAATTAGAACAGCAAGAAAATGGCTAGAAAAGGAGCTCGAAGGCAAAGGTTTAGAGGCAGACCAAGGAACTGGTGGATCTGTCAAGTAAAGCAGGATCTGGAAGGAAGAGGAGTGGAATGGCACAAAGTTGAGAAGGAAGAAATGTACCTGAATAGACAAAGATGGAGAGCGCTGTCGTACAGCACCTGGGGAACAGGAGACGGTTAAAGGATGATGATGATGATGAACACCTCAAATATCAACATCATGGCTAACATAAAATGAAAATAACTTTGAATAGAAGATAATCTAAAAACAGAATGCTAAGGGGCTTTTCTAGTAGTAGTTCAGTTGTGAAATAGTGGTGGGTTGTTGTTGTTGTTGTTTTTTTTTCCTGAGGAACTCAAATTTTAGGCAAAGCTCTTCTGGTTAAGTGCACTGTTAATGGTAAATGCTAATGCTATATGGTGCAACTAGTACCCGTCTTTGAGAGATGCCAGAGTCTGGGACTTCTGCCCTGAAAAAGGGTTCTTTAACTTGACATGAAGCTAGTGAGTCGTGTTGCTGTGAGATGGTAGGTTCAAATCCCAACATCGACATCCTTGAAGATGGTTTTCCGCAGTTTCCGATGTTCGCATAAGGTAAATTCTGAGGCTGTACCTTAACATGTTAGCAGCCATGGGGGTCTGACCGGGCCGATATCCTATTTAATTCTAAAGATTCCCACCAATCGATCGGGCTGGCGACAGTTGGTTGTTAGACAATTACACACAGTCTAGTGGAGGTTACATAAACTATCATGGCAAGAGAGACTTTGAGCCATGTCACTGAATCTTCATATTTTCTGTTTTGCCATGTCTATACGTTGCCTATAACAATATAACAAGTTTTTCCTTGGTTTCCCATCTTCACATCAAGGAAATGCTGTGAATGTACCTTAATTAATGCCATGGCCGTTACCTTCCTGATCCTAACCCTTTCCCATCCTTGTGTTGCTGAAAATCTTTGATATGTCAGTGCAACATTAAACCTTTAGTAAAAAGGAAACTGTATCCTATTACATATGTGCTTCTCACTCGACTTGCATTTCTGTACTTTATCACTCAGATGCTTTAGGTCTGTAACACCAGCTAATGTCAACACAGGATCACCAGTTCTTATTGGCAAACATTAACCAAGAAACATAGGGGTATTTCTGACTTCATAATCACATGTTCTTGTAGAGTGAGTCTGGCCTCATCAGTTCTACTCTAATTTTGGAAGTATTTTTAAAAGCTGGAACAGAAAACTACCCTAATCTGTAATCATACAGAAAGTACAAGTAAGCTTAATATGTACTGGATTTACTCACGCTTTTGCCCCACTTTTTTTCACAATTTTGAAGCAGGGAATTGAGGAGAGGGGAAATTACACGATATCTTCCAAGTTCAAGCAAAAGTTGTATGGCCATTTTGAAGAAAAATGTGCAAAATACTGACTTGTAGGTAAGAGATGTTCATAAATAACACACATTTAATCATGCAACTCAATGAATATATACATAAAGGTATTACGCTAAAACTTGAAATAATGTTTGGTAGGTTGCGTGTAATCACTTATAACTATGCTGCTCACTGAAAAAAAGAGGCTTGCATTCGGGTTTAAGAGTGCACTCGCTCTACACTCTCAGCCACCTGGCAGTGAAACAAAAAAATTCTAAAAATATCCACGCCTTTCGATTTTACGCCATGCGAACACGAAGTAGAGACATGTTGCAACTTACCTTTCTCATGCATGATCACTCTCATGTGATGATTCAGCTTGTAGACCATCGCTCTTGTCATCATCTTCCATTTCTGAGTCTTCTGTCCTCATTATGTCGTCCCCTGATCCGTCAAGAGAATTGGATATGCCCATTTTTTTGTTTTGTTTTTTAACTTCTGTTAATCACATGTTCAGGGTTCATAGCACATGTTCAGGGATCATAGCCCATGTTCGGAGAATCCATTGACACATCTGTTCGATTGATGGTTTTTGAATTCGTCCCGTTGGTGCAAAACTATGTGCATTCATTGACATCTATTCCATATAAAATTTATGTAGGTAATCTTTGAAGGGCTTGTTCACAGAAACATCGAGATGCTGATAAACAGATGTCAGACCACCAGGTATGATTACAAGGTCTGATTTCATCTCTGTCATCTTTTCCATTATGGCATCCTCAAGATGGCCTCAAAAATTATCTTTTTGAAATTCTAGTATCTTATCGGCATACACTTCTGGAAGTTGTTGACAGAGTGATGATGTTCTTCTTCTTAAGCCTAGTCCAATTCTTCGCATAAATCATACTGCCCAACCTCTACTGGCTTTAAAATTTTGGCACTGATACCCTTCCTTCTCAACGCCTCACACGCTTTAATCCTCAACATTTTGTGTGTTACTCCCAAACCACAGTTTCTCAGTTCTGTAACATACTGTAGCACTTCTTCATCAATTTGCCTATATTTTCTGCATTTCGGACCACGAAAAGGCCACGATGTTTACTTAGCCGTCATTAATTTTTCCCTCTGGTTTCACCAGTATCCATATTAACTTCAGATCAACTGAAAATTCTCAGCCTGCAGCTCTTAGTCCATTTGTTTCCGCAAAAGGAAGTACACGCAACTTAAACTCTGCCATATAACTATTATGTTTACCCATCTCTGTTAGTTCCACTTGCCACAAAATTGAACTGTTTTATTGCACTAAACGTTTTCACAATCTGCTCGTGACTGAGATAACTGCTGTACTACCTGGAAGCTGGCTCATTATGGGATTCCCAATTGCAAAAGTTGCAACACTACTGTACCTCTTATGAGTTATCTTTAAAAGGACCGCATGCGAAGAGGTGCAATCTTGACTGCCTGGAAAGCAGGTGTTGTAGGTTAGGACATACCTGTCAACCCTTCCAATTTATGAGGCAACTTTCTGAATTTTCACCTCTTTTTCCAATCTTCTTAATTACCTTATTTCTTCCGAATTTTAACCAATTTGACCTCCAGTGATATATTTGTGTAAAAAGCACTGCAAATAATTCCCATTCTCTAGGAGAATATCGTAATTGTTTTGGTGATTTGCGTAACCTTGGTTTCAAATTTAAGTTAAACTTCATGCTTCATCTCGCAAATGTAATTTTTGCTGTTATTTCTTGCTTGGCAGCCAACTTTACCGCTGAGAACTCGGGACGATATTTGTCCCGCAAGTTCAGCAGCAACTTGAGATGGCTGGTCAGCTGATCGGCCTAGTTAAGCTAACTAGAGGATGGGGAAATTCTGCGGGGAAAAATAAAATTCAGTTTTCAGTCCGGCGATGGAGGTAAATGCACAAGTAAATACAGTAATTTAATTACCAACCAAGTTGGCCGAACAGTTTGGATCATGTAGCTGTAAGCTTTCATTTGGGAGATTGTGACTTCAAACAACTCCACTGTCGGCAGCCCTGAAGATGTTTTTCCGTAGTTTCTCATTTTCACACCAAGCAAATACAGGGGTTGTAAGGCTACGGTCACTTCCTTCCCTGTCCTAGCCCTGCCCTATCCCATCTTCACCATAAGACCTGTCCATGCCGGTGTGACACAAAGCAAAGAAGAGAAAAAAACAACTTCAGTTATAAAGCCCATAAGAGAATAAGGCTTTCTTCTTATTCTACACTTGCGACATCAGTATTGAAGATCTGACAATGAGTGTTCAAGTTTTTGTGTTTGTCCTTGTCTCCTCTTTCTGTTGTTCCCTTTTCTGGTGCTGTTTCAGCCTTATTTTCCTTTGAAAATGACATGTTGGACAAAATGCTTCTGGTTAAGTGCACTGCCATTGAACATTGTTTGTTACCCTATATTTAATGGAAGATTCTGGTAAACATGATTCTGCTTCTCAACTTCATCAAGAGGGCAGTCATCAACACTCAGCACTCATTGAGGGGTCACTGTCCACATCAAGACTGAACATATGTCAGGATGACCTCCCTTTGAGTGTTGATTCTTACTCTCTTGATGAGCGTCAGAAGCATAAATGAGCTTCTTGAGAATTAGGTGGATGTAGAAGAACCTAAACTGAAACAGAGAGAGAGCTCATCTATGTGAAGATGACAAGAGTATAAAGAGGTGGAAGCTGTTCTCATCCTTTTGTGTTTTCATGTTTGTGCTTCTCTCTTCTTTCTAATGCTCCTTGCCACATGGACTGGCATTGTGTTTATTCCAGATGCCTGTCTTTCTTTATATGGCTTTATTCATCACTTTTTACATTCCATTATTTACGTTCTCAAATTATGAGTTCTTCTTCTTCATCTTCTTCTTCCTGATACATTTCTGCTTGGGCAGATCATTCACAGAGCCTCTTCCAATCTTCTCTTCTTCCCCACAGTTTATCATTCATCACTGTCTCCCATTGTAGTCCTCTCCAATTTGCGTCACCCTCCACCTGATCCCTCCATCTTGTTCGTGGTCTTCCAATTGATCTTCTAGATTCTGTCCATTCCAGAGCTCTTCTTGGTAATCTTCCTTGTCCCATTCTTTTGATGTGGCCGAACCATTTAGGCTGATTTTTTTCTCCATAGTTTCTTTTAGGAGGTTGATCTTTAATTACAGCAGCATAGCCACGAACCTACTATGCTGGCGTAGCAGGGGGAGAGGTGATACTCCCACGTGACACGTCCCAGGTGGCGGATAGTGGGGTCCTAACCGGCTTGCCGGCGGACATGAGGGAAATAAAATACCTCTAGCGGACCAAACACACAACCCCCTGTGGGTGGGGGACGCGAACGAAGAATACACCCATGGTATACCCTGCCTGTCGTAAGAGGTGACTAAAAGGGGCGACCATGGGATGATTATATTAGAACCATGAGACTCTTTGTGATTAGTACTACCATGTGGGGAACACCATGGGGTCGCTTTTCCTTGCGCGTAGTACCACTATGTTAGGTACCAAATAGGTTTGTGATTAATAGCAAGCATGAGCGCGACGACTTTTACAGTACCTGTGATTAGTAGCACTATATGAGCGACACCATGGGATGACGGAACTCATGGTTCTGGCTTGCCTATGATTAGTAACCACTATATGAGGAACACCATGGGATATTAAGAGTCCCTGTGGTTAGTACACTTAGATGATGAACACCGTAGGTTTGTGTTGCCTGTCAATGGCGCCGCAATGTGCGAGATACCATAGGTCTGTAATACATGTGCGAATTTCGTTTTGGACTCCTTTCGACTACAAGGTTCATCGTTTCAGTATCGTGCTATAGAGGCAGTCCCTTGGTCAGTAATACTATTATGTTACGCCAGCTTCTGCGCATGTGAGGCACTTTTGGTCGGTTCCACTGATCGTTTTAAATTCATATCCATCCATCCATTCATTCTTCGTCCTCACGTTTTGAATTGTGGTCAGTGGAGGATTTTGAGTTTTTAATTTGTAATTTCATTTCGTCTCAGTTTGTACCATTAGGGGCCGATGACCTAGATGTTAGGCCCCTTTAAACAACAAGCGTCGTTATCATCATCAGCAGCAGCAGCAGCAGCATAGCAGCATACCCTCTGCCCAACTTCCCTGCCATAAACAAGCCCTTGGTATGAGTTGCCCTCTATGGGCAAGGTTGACCTTGACCATTGTAGCTCAGTGGTGTAACATGTGAAATCAGAAAGTTGTAAGTAGTGTTATTTTACTTAAAAAATAGGTTCTGTGGAGTACATGTATGTACATTTGGACAAGATGTTATATACAGAAAAAAAATGGCTACTGGACACTGGTGGGTACCAAATCCACAACTTCCGCATTTCGCATGTTATTCCATTGTGCTACAGTGGTCAAGGTCAACCTTGCCCATAGGGGGCAACTCATACCGAGGGCTTGTTTATGGCATGGAAGCAGGGCAGAAGGGCGTGCTGCTGTAACTACACAGTAGAATATTTTGTGATACTGCACAGGTTGAACTGAAGCAAGTGATGAATTCAAGTTCTTTTAACCTTGAAATATGGGCATGAATGTAGCCAACAGGTGCAAAAGGAGATGCTCAGGAAGTTTAATTCTGAAGACAGATTGGGAAGAAACATATTTCTCTCAACAAATCAGCAAAAGGTTGAGGTGTTTAAAATGTGGTATTGCTATCGTCAGAAAGAAATATAATGTAGAGCACCACTCTAAAAATAAACATTCTGCTATGCATGATTCATAAACTATTTAAAATAGGATGCTGGAAGGATCTACCTTCCCAATATACCTTATGTTAACCAAGCTTATTTATTCTTTTCTTTCCAGCATCCTATTTTAAATATTTAATGAGATTTTACAAGTCAGTACAGGAATAAATAGTACCTATTATGGTCAAATTTATGTACATGCATAATTCATTTGAAGGGGAGGATCATAAAAACGGTTGAGGATCTAGGAGAAACATTGTGAAGAGAGGTAATTTAACTGCATTGAGGTAGGTCGAACTATCCAGATATTTTGAACCTCATAGGCTCATAGCACAGAGTCAAAAAGTAGATATATCATTGTAGAACTAGAGCTCGACTTCATTTATTTTTTTATGGTAAGATGTAATTACACTCAATGTAATATATCGTCGTTGCCGGGACAAAACCTCCTATGTGATAATATTTTTGGAGATATACTGACCTGCAGCACATACATTATGAAGAGTGAGAATGCCTTGACTATATTCACACGATATTGCACCTTAGATGTGAGCCACACTCCCTTGCATCGCGGAAACAATCCCAGTACCAATAAGATACAGAACGAAGGTTGAGGCGAAGATCGCGACTAGGAAAGGCCTAAATGCAAACAGCCTTGAACTGGAAATAAGTCTCTTGACAATAATAGTAAGAGACTAAATCTATAAGTAATAAAATTCAAAATACAGGAAATAAGGGTTTATTCAAATCATGAAACGAAGGTAGAGGGAAAGAAAATTAATTCAAATAAAAAGGATAAAGAACGGATACATACATAATCAGTCCAGACCGAGTTGTTGGCACAACATTATTCCCTGAACATCAAGTCACAAAAAACCATATTTAAACATTCGGCAGGCTCACTCAGTTAAGTACAATACCTTTCAAATGGTGCCAGTATTTATATATCTCAAATGGCACAACGGATCAAAAGAGAGGTCATTCTTTCCAACAAGTATATTCCATATCATTTCCACTCAGCAACGCTCAGACACCACCCTCATTAATAACAATCACCCCAGATCTTCCAACTCCCATGCATCAAGGAGGAAACCCTGAGTTAAAAAGAAATAATATACGTAGGATTTCAGTATGGGATAAAAGAGAAATGACTCTGGACCAAGGACATAATATATAACCAAAGGGGAAAATCCCAGACAAGTGCATAGCCTAAATGAACGAAAGATAAAACATGGCAGCTCAGTAGGTAAATGAGCGGCCAAGATAGGTGCGAAGGCAAAAGATTAGCACCATACAAAAATGCGTAAATAAAATAATGAAACAAGTTCAAAATACAAATTCAGCTGATTGATGTGTCTTTGTTACACTCCCCTCTCATACTAACACTTGTGCACACATTCAGACACAGCCGGGTTCGGCAAACAATACGAGCAGCAGTGTCAGTTAAATGACGAATCCAAATTCATATTACATGACCCCAAGGCCACAAAAGAGGTCTCATCTATTCCAGAAGTTACGTGCACTGGTCAGACAAATACAACAGTGGGATCAGAGAAATCCCGCAGTCATGCACAAACCCATCAAGGTTCGCACTTCGTACGACAGGAGTGAAAGCTCACGCCGACACAAAGGGCAAACAGTCATCAGATGGCGAATTACATAAAAATGCAGCGCACATACACAGTAGTAATATGAGTACCATCAAACATGTCATAATTCCAACAATCACAAGAAAAAACATGCAGCCCATTCATACTGCGGAGCGAACAACTCATATCAGTCACCTGTATATCATTGAACACATATTACAAAAGAATACCCATACCTGGAGTATATTAAATGTCAAAGGAGAAGGATGGTACTACAGGGTAAGTTTAAAACGTTTAAAGACTTTTCTCTGCGTCAAAAACGCTACTCCGATATGTGTGGAGTCCATTTTTATATTCTTCTCTCAAAGCAACTACCAACGATTGTAGTCAAGGAGATGAAATTAACATCTCGTCGGAAAGATACAACTATCAGCGCCAAACATCGAGGGAACTGCTCCCTCTAGTATATTCATGGAAGTTATCAACAATGGCAAGAGGCCATTAGCAATAACCGAACAGTAATAATTGGGATTTAGCCATGTAAATATGGCTCAGATGACCGGCCAAAGTTCTAAGCTAAAATATTTCGCATAGGAGGCTTTGTCCCGCCAGCGACGATATTCTTTGTAAAGTTATTAGTTTGTTTTGTTAAAAGCAAGTGGCTCTTTTTCTACTTAAATAATAAGTTATAGTGAAAAGTAAAACTTTACATGTAATTCTTGGAAGAAAATATTCAAAAACATTAAAATAATTTGTAGAATAATATATTACATTTAATGAATCCATCACTGCAGTCAGTCTTGTCACGCACCCTGCCATGCCCTCTCTTCGTTTCCATGCCCCAAACCAAGCTTCAGGGCAACCCCCATGGACACCATTGGTCTAGACCATTCTTGTTCTGCTTGCAGGGATCTGAGCTACAAGTGTGATGCTGTGGCCAGTTATTTTTTCATTTTTTTTTTTTTTTTATCTAGTTAATAAAATACTTCACAATGTTTGTCCTACATTAATTGCCTTATTGCATTTTTCTCTGCCAGTCTTCTGTGATCTAACCAGTTCCAGGTGCAGTCGAAGTCCAATGTGCTTTTTTAAGAATATAATGGCCAATAAAGGGCCTCTCATGAATATAATCGAAAATTGTTTTATCTATTTCGATCAATACTTTAATCCTAACTTCAACTTAAATGAAATTTCTGATAAGCCTAATATCCTTTTCGTTTTTTAATTAATTTGTTGAAAAATATCAGATTTCCAAACACTAGCACTATCTTTCAAGCCATGTGCAATACACATCCACGTCACTTACCACCTACTACCTCATCCCTCTGCCCCACCATACCCCTACTCCTCAGCTTTAGCTCCTCCTCTTTCCCCCTTCCCCTCCCCTCACTCTCCCTTCCCTTCTGCTACTTGGCTTCCATTATTGCTCTCTTCATTAGCCCAGCTCCTCTCCTTTCAACAAGTCTCCACGTTTCCATACTGAACTGGGAATCGTGATGTTAATTCAAATTATGGTCTTCACACGACCACATTGTTGGCTTCGAAACCACCTGAATTAAGCCTGTTAATTACCGCAACTTAAGAGAACAAGGTTTATTCTTCCCACTGATAACATATGTTGCCTTATGATCTATGCACCTCAAGCTGGACTATTTTCTCGTGTATCATACCCTAACTATTGTTACCTCTCTGTTTTGCTTTCATTGTTTTAACTTTTGACAATTTAACTTTTAACATTAATCCTCATATTTGCTGTCATGTGTTTTATATTTCAACTAGTCATAGTTTAACATTTGTCTTGTAGTTGCTATCATGTGTTATATATTGCTATTTGATAAGTTGTATTTTGCTCAGTTGATTTGTTGGCTGATGATGATGCGCAATGAGCATCGAAACTAGTACCAATCTTCTTTAAACGTTATGCGATATATATTCACATCAATAAACATTCATGCTATTGAAAAGGTGGACCTTTAACATTTTCATTTTACTGTAATTTTTTGTACTGTACTGTGTATACTGTAGGTAGGTTACTTAATCCTTTTCAATTTGTCTAGGTACATCAAATTGGTCTGGTGATTATTTCATCTCAACTGGAGGTGTAGGTCTAGTCATTACAGAATCAGCTGTGAATGGAACTCAACCCGATGGTGTTAGAGCTCAACTTCAAGCTGTATTTGAGAGGGACTGGAATTCTAAATATGCTCAACCACTGACAGAGGTCAGATAAGGTTTGGCCTGCGACTATGTCGCAGCATGTGATAGTGGATCCAGAAATTTTAAATAATTTGCACATTGACTTCTTTGCTCATTTTAACCCAGTGTTAACAAACTGTTAAAGGCATAAAGTATGAGTTCACTACAGTTTTATTAAATTTAGAACTTCATACTGCGTAATATTATAACATCTCATTTCTACATTTTCTGGTTAAGTACAAACTATTTTTCCCATTTTACTAATTGCATATTATAGAGGTATTTAGAGCATTGTTTCTTACTCTGAATTTAATGAAATAGTCTGTAAGTATATTGAGTATGCAGCCTAATAATGCCTCGAAAGAGTTGTGTTTTTTATTTGTACAGAATATGTTGTACTTGAACATTAATATTTTAATGCTGTTTGACTTTCCTTCTACTAATATCTTTCAATTTTTCCATTTCTTTGTCATGCCATCAAAAAATACACATAAATTTCCTTTGTTATCTGCCATTGGTGATTGTTTAACCCTAGAACTGCTGCAGTTATGTTTCCCCTATGCACTGGATAAATAGAAAACTCTGTCTTTACATACATCTTAACTTTGTCATACCCATACTGTACACCAGTTGAAAACTGAAAGACTTTTCTATGAGGTCTTATCAGGAATTCCAAGAATTTGCTCATAAAAACATTCATATTTATATTAATACCTAATTTTCACTGTCATCTTCAAAGCAGTCACCCTGGGAAGCACTCATAGAAGTCTTCCGGGTTAATGTGTTCAGCTCTTCCAGTGATTCCTTTTATATCTCCTTAGTATGCTGGGCTGAGGGGCTCAGACAGTTGAGGCGCTGGCCTTCTGACCCCAACATGTCAGGTTTGATCCTGGCTCAGTCTGGTGGTATTTGAAGGTGCTGCAATACGTCAGCCTCATGTCAGTAGATTTACTGGCACATAAAAGAACTCCTGTGTGACTAAATTCTGGCACCTCAGCATCTCCAAAAACCATAAAAGAAGTCAGTGGGATATAAAGCAAATATTATTATTATTATTATTATTATTATTATCATCATCATCTCTTTAGTGGAGTTTAAACATCGCCCTATCAACCAGAGTTTTATTTGGTGGGGGGTGGGGTGGAATGGTGGTCATCTTTTTTCTTTGTCGGGAAGTCCCTCACAGTGAGCAAGGTGTGTGTGGGCACATTGTCGTAATGCAGTAACCAGTCCCCTTTGTTTCATATGTCAGGCAGTTTGCACTTCTCATCTTCCCTCAGTTGTCTTAAAACATTTGTAAATCTTCGCATTGACAATTTGAGCTGTGCACAATTCCTGAAATGTCAAAAAATTATCACCTGGAATCAGAATGCTGCAGACTTGACACTTTTTTTTTTTTTAGCCGTGAAGAGGCAGGTGGGTTCCCTGAAAATGCTGCATTATTTCAGGGTCATAATCATTAATTTAATGCAGATTCTTCGCTCCTTAGCATCAGCCATTTTGAAATTTGCAGCAGCACAATTACGCAGTATAAAGAGAACCACCAAAACTCAGAAACACACACACTTACAAGGATGCCAATTGGCAGACTAATAGTTGAAAGATACATCAAGAGGCACCTAGCTTCAGACTTGGTACCCCTCCTTGTTCATGTAGGATATTCAAATTTTTTACAATTGACTTTAAATCGCACTGACACAGATAGGTCTTATAGCGATGATAGGATAGGAAAGAGCTAGGAGTTGGAAGGAAGCAGCCATGGCCTTAATTAAGGTACAACCGCAGCATTTATGTGGTGTAACCACAGAAAACCATCTTCAAGCCTGCCGACAGTGAGATTCAAACCCACTATCTCCTGAATGCAAGCTCACAGTTGCACACCCCTAACCACACGGCCAACTCGCTCGATATTCAAATTCTTAGAAATTCTGGGTTGGGCCTCATATATTATTATGGTGAAGGTAATCAGAAATGTTATAATCATATGAAATTATTGAATGGTTAGTGTTCAGGCCTTCAGTTCAGAGGATCTCAGGTTTGATTCCCAACTGGGTCAGGCATTTTAATCACGTCTGATTAATTCTTCTGCTCAGGGACTGGGTGTTTGTGTTTGTTCCAACAGTTTCCTCTTCAAATTCAGATAACTTCCTACACTACCAACCACCACAGAAATATGCGATGGTGATTACATCCCTCCATGTAGGGTTGGCATCAGGAAGGGCATCCGGCTGTAATACAGAGCCAAATCCACATGTGCGACACAGTTCGCACCCTTGACACTACAGGAGTGGGAAAAGTGGAAGAAGTAGAAGAAATTATGAAAATTATATTATTTTAATTTTGCACACAGAATAGAATTTTAATAATATAACTTAGAGTATTTTTAAAACACGATTGTTGGAAGTTTGTTTCACTTATTTATGCAATATTTTTCAGTATTTCATGTTAGATCTTCAAAAAAAAATCTGTTTATTCTGGGAATATTTTTTTAATATAAAACTTTTTTTTCAGCATTTGTCCCACATACTGGCAGGGTTTGCTGAAATTTAGGACAGGGTCTTCATCTTTTTTTTCCTCCTTTGATCAGGGTCCTTATAGCAATCAACAAAAATTGCCTTTTCATCTCTTTCATCACAATAATCACTATGGCTATTTTGTACTGTCATGCAAATCTTTGAAAATTTGATGCTCTGTTTTAGAGTAGTCAGCCCTCAGAACTGACAAAAATACTTCCACTTCTCTAGCCATATAACTGCCTGCAAGTCCTCATTTGTTTCTAAAGGGCTTTCAGAACAAAAGGCAAAAATACTCTGCAGTCACCATTATTTGATATCGGTGCCAATTGATGACTGAGTGCATTATTACATGTGAATTTATTGTAGACACCGTCCCTCTGAGAGACGGTCACACTTAACAAAATACCACACAGTCTTCCAGAAAGACAGTCAACAGTTCTAGGGTTAATGGTTAAGGCATTAGCCTCCTGACTAATGGCAGCATGGCATGATTCCTGGGAGTGGCAAAGTGTGTTTATTCCTCCAGCCAAAACTGGATGTATTTCTGTATATACAGGGTCTCTCATATAAACTAAGACTGAACTCATGGTGTTTGTACTCAGCTGAACTTATGTCGCATGGCCGCCCTTCTTTAAGTATGTGTAAAATCTTATATGAAATCTTACCTTATAAAAGATGCTACCCCCTGCGGGTGGGGGACGCACATGTAGAATACACCCGCGGTATCCCCTGCCTGTAGTAAGAGGCGACTACAAGGGGCGACCAAGGGATGATTGAATTAGAACCATGAGACTACTCTTGATTAGTACCATAATGCGGGGAACACCATGGGTTGCATGTACTTGCAAGTACTATCACTAAATTGGTACGAAATAGGTTTGTGATTAGTTGCAGTAAAAAGCCTGGCCTGGTGGATTCCAGTACCCGTGTGTTGTACCCATGTGGGCAACACCGCGGGTCTGGGCGTAGCCTGTGAGTTGTACCGCTATATGAGCGGCACCGTGGGTCAGCGTTGCCTGTGATTGGTACCCACTATGTGAGGAACACCACGGGAATACCGGCGCCCGTGACTAGTACACCTAGATGAGGAACCTTACCGGTTTGCCTTGGCTATGAGTGGCGCCATTGTGTGAGAAACACCATAGGTCTGCGTTCCCTGTACGAATTGCAATACTTGTGAGTAGTACCATCTTGTGTGGACCACTGTTGAGTCTTCGCTACTTTTGATCAGTACCCCAAAATGACAAATACCATGGTTCTACTTTACTCGCTACATGTACCATTCTGTGGGGCCTTAGACGTGAATTTAGCACCCCTTCAGACATCAAGCATCATTGTGCTTTGTAAATGGTCCCTTGGTCAGTAATACTCTAACTACCTTCTTTTTGAGTCTGATCCACTGGTTTTTTTTTTTTTTTTTTTTTTTTTTTTTTTTGTTTGTTTGTTTTTGTAGGGTTCATGTCCATCCATTCATTCTTCATGACAATTTTTATTTTAGTGGATGAATTTGATTTTTTTGTTATTTCATTTCGTACCATTAGGGGCCGATGACCTCGATGTTAGGCCCCTTTAAACAACAAGCATCGTCATCATCATAAAAGATGCTGGAAGTGTTGTCCTTCCTGGGTTTTACAGGCATCGTATCTTGTAGCTACATTCTGGCTGACGCGAGTGAGTTCTGCTACTGTAATGTTTCTGATTTCATTCGTAATGTTTTCTTTCAGTTTCTCCAATATGTGAGGATTTGTTCGATACACTTCTTTCAGTTTACCCCACAAGTAAAAATCACGCCGTTAGATCTGGGGAAGTGGGAAATAGACCAGCACTGATCACTGTGTCTGCAAACACTTCTGAAATTGTTAGAAGGGAATCTGTATGAGTAAGGACTGAATCTTGTTAAAACTACCCACAGGACTTTTCTTCTTCTGTTAACTGATGGAAGAATGGCATCAAAATGTCATCCTGGTACCTCTCTGCACTTACTGTTGTCTCAAAAAAAAAAAATAGGCCCAATTATTCGTCTTGCACTAACAGCACACCAAACACCAATCTTCCTATCATAATGAGGGAGTTCGTAAATGCCATTAGGATTTTCTACACACCAATGGCAAGGGTTACGACCATTCACGCGACCATTAAGATGAAACCAGAACTTCTACATACAAAAATAAGGTGTTGCAATAATAACTGTCTTACCATGTCACCAGCTAAGATTCAGACTGGTGACTGATGCTTGCCAGGTTGAACACGTGCAGACAGCTTGCAAAGTCAAGAACTATGCCCCCGCCTCCCGTACAGCAGCTTATGTATTGGATAGTAAAAACGCTGCTTCTACAGTTTTAGTTTATATGAGAGACCCTGTAAAAAGATGTCAAGTAATTTGAGTTGTGATACCGTCCCAGTCTCTCTTTTAGTGTTTATGGTCAGGAAAGTTTAGAGCCTTTACCTTTACATTTCGTGTTGACCTGGAGTACCTTACAGTTACTTAATTATTGTTCATTGTCAATAATACTTTTTACTATCTTCAGTATGTTTAATATTCCAGGTGAGAAATATAAAAGTATTGCAGAAATAATTGTTATACTGAATGATTGAATATCCTGTCACTGACTAGATAAATACTGAATTCACTTTTTATACCCTTCATCTTAAAGGAGAACACAACACAAAAACACATATTTCGTTATTCGTTGCTAAATATATATTATGGGAATGTAATAACAATGCTGTTAATCCGGTGCCTCTATCTCCAACCATTCTCATGTTATGTGCGGAAGTAGTAACTGGTCATGACGTCACTGCGCTGTAGAGTCTACCTGGCAGCCTTGACGCTCACGCAGTCTTTTCCCGCACTCCATCTGCTACTGCCGTATTCTTCTGTTGCCAGTGTTAGTGGGCTTATTTTTATTTATAGTGGATATAAATATCATTCGTCCGTGTCAGTATGAGCCAGAACGAACGACGTTTGCTGATGTCCATTCAGGTAGCGATCTTGACATGGATATGCTAAACACTACAGGCCGTGCCGGCACACGAATTTGGTGTAAATGTAATGAGTGTACCATCAAGGATACGGATGAAGAAAGTGTATGCTGTTGTGAATTAGACAATGTAAAAGTAGTGAAATCTGAGAAATTAATGTGTATAACAAGAAATCCGCCGCTTACAAGGCTTATTTTAGACCGTGAAGTATTGACAATGACAAGGCATAAAATGAGCTTAAAACCAAAGAACATGGCAAAGAAGTGTTTACTGACAGTTTAAATCCATCAAATAGAATTTGGCTTTTTATTTGTTACAAACAGTTCACTTCGTGGGTAAATTCATGGACTGCGATTGGTAAAAAGAACAGAGTTGTCATACCATCATGTGTTGTCAACACCATAAGGAACACATTTCCGGAACCCGATGGCACCTATGTGGGCTTCAAGCTGTAAATGAAAAAATGAAATTAAAACAGTAGAATTATGTAAGAGTTTCCTAAGCTTGTTTGTATGATAAATATAGATAACGTATTATTTTGACATGAAGTACGGTACCTTATTTATTACTGCGAGTGAAATCGTGAGAAGTGCTTCTTGATCAGGTCATCATTGAAAGATGTTGGAGCGATGTTTTTAGGCAGTGACAGATCCATTGCTTGATCTTCAGGCGAGGCTCTACTATAGTCAGTTTGCAAGAGATTCATTTTGTTCATTATTGCTTTCTTACATCCATCGCTTGACGCCTCATATTTCTGTTTTATCATCCAGGCTCCTGTTGATTTTGAGTACTGAGTTTTGATACCAGCTTTCAATTTATTGATGTTCCAATTGGGAACATGCATCATTTTCAAAAATTTTTTTTTTGAAAAGTACACCAATGAAATAGTACGTAAACGTATTACATTGTGGTATGTTGCCTTGTTTTCTACCATTAAAAAAATATTTAATAGTGCCTTTCCGCAAGGCGAGTGAAACGGCCTCTGACGTAAGCGGCGCGCTGTGACGTCACGATCCAGTACCGCATGGAGCTCTGCCAGCCGTTGTGCATCAGCCATTGCTAAAAGCCGATTGTTTATTATTCATGATCGCGAATAACTTCAAAATGACAGAAGAAAGGTTCAAAACAGCACAATCAGACAATATATCATGTGTAAATGTCATCATTCTTGAAAAATAGTGACTTTTGTGGCCGCAGAAATTCGCGGATAACAAGCAAGTTTGTAAGTGGTGTCTTTTATATACGTGCAATGTACTGTAACCCGTAGTATTAGGATAACAACGAACCTGGATAGATATCACACCACTTTCAACATTTCCTTCTAGACTGATTCCCCTATTAAAGAATAACATTCCATTTTCGGGCTTTCAGCATTAGTAAAGTAAGAAATCGGATTTCAGCACTAACATAAACATATAGGTAGCATTATAGTACTAGTCCACTTCTGTGGTGTAGTGGTTAATGTCTGCCACTCCCGGAGGCCCGGTTTCGATTCCTGGCTCTGCCATGAAAGTTGAAAACAAATAGTACGAGGGCTGGAACGGGGTCTACTCAGCCTCGGGAGGTCAACTGAGTAGAAGGGTTTCGAATCCCACCTCAGCCATCCTCGAGGTGATTTTTCGTATTTTCCTACTTCTCCTCCAGACACCTAAGGCCACGGCCGTTTCCTTTCCTCTTCCTTGTCTATCCCTTCCGATCCTCCCATCCTCCAACAAGGCCCCTGTTGAGCATAACAGGTGAGGCCGCCTGGGTGAGGTAATGGCCCTCCTCACCAGTTTCATCACCATACTCAAAGTCTCACGTTCCAGGACACTGCCCTTGAAGTGGTAGAGGTGAAATCCCTCGCTGAGTCCGAGAGAAAACAACCCTGAAGGATAAACTGATTAAGAAAGAAAGAAAGAAAGAAAGAAAGAAAGAAAGAAAGAAAGAGCATAGTACTATAGGGCTATAATCTATCATTCCCCAAAAAATATATATTTATGGTTGGGACAACTGGCCTACCCACTTTCGGGGCCCATGAAAGAGAATTAAATATCTTTGTGGAGGGAAAAAGTTAAACATGATAAAGATAAATATGACTTCATCTAGTTTTCACAAGTCGGGCTGAGTGGTTCAGACTGTTGAGGTGCTGGCCTTCTGACCCCAACTTGGCAGGTTCGATCCTGGTTCAGTCCGGTGGTAGTTGAAGGTGCTCAAATACGTCAGCCTCATGTCGGTAGATTTACTGGCACGTAAAATAACTCCTGCAGGACTAAATTCCTACACATCGGCGTCTCCGAAAATCGTAGAAGTAGTTAGCGGGGCGTTAAGCCAATAACATTAATTACATTTGGCTTTTAACAAGCTGAGCATATCAGAAAAGAAAAGTGTCCTGGTGACATTTTAGTCGCTCAATACAGGAATGTTTTTGGGTGCTGTGACTTTTACTTTTTTTTTTTTTTTTGCTGTTTGTTTTACGTCACACCGTCACATATAGGTCTGCTGATGATGATGCTTGTTGTTTTAAGGGGCCTAACATCGAAGGTCATCGGCCCCTAACATATAGGTCTTATGGCGACGATGGGACAGGAAAGGCCTAGGAATGGGAACAAAGCGGCCGTAGCCTTAGGTACAGCCTCAGCATTTGCCTGGTGTGAACATGGGAAACCACGGAAAACCATCTTCAGGGCTGCCGGCAGTGGGGTTCAAAACCCACTATCTCCCGGATGCGAGCTCACAGCTGCGCGCTCCTAACCGCACGGCCAACTCGCGCGGTATTTTTACCCTTCGGTTTATTGACTTGGCTTGTATAACCTAAAACTTAGGCTAAGTTGGATAATATTTTAAACACCTACATCACTGTTTTCACCTGTGTGCAATTATGTTATTTATTTCATTAATATTATGATAACTATTATAATTGAGTATTGTTAACTTATAAGACCCCAACAGACAAGCATTGGTTTTGTGTAGAGTTATACATTTGTTAAATTCGCGTTGTTTCCTTTCATGATGTACACGCCTATTCTTTGTTACATTATAGAGTATTTAGATATAGTCTAAATTTCTTTACCAATTAAGCTCTTCAATAAAGGCATACATAACTGTCCCATGCCAAGATATATTGGTAGAATTAGAACTGTCAAAATGGTTCATAACCCCTTTGATTTATTATCTTGACATGGATCACCCAAAACATAGGTTAGGTTTGGAGAATACTTTAATAATCAGCATTATTTAATGCACTGTTTATTACTTTCATATTCCAAGATGTAATTGAAGCATTTAAATAAAGCATCATACATTAAAATTTAAAGTTTTACCACTAGAACAGCTGACATGGAAAAGTGATTTGAAAATTCAAACAAATTCATCTTACGTTAAAATCTTCAAAAAATAAACTGTAGACTTTTCCGATATATCACCTGCATTTCTTCAGCTCGCCAAAATCCATTTCTCCCTAGTTTTAGCGTCCTTGGAACGTTTATAAACAATTTGTTGGGTATGGTATGCGATGTGCTATTGCACATCGGAACTCTACACCATTTATAAGTTTTCTGCCTCACTGTCTGCACAGGATTCATTTTAAGTCTAAAATATACCACTCAGATTATTATCCAATGTATAGACCTCGAATTTAACCATACTAGACACTAACGTAAAGTAGAGATACGCGAAGTGTATCCTGCTTCTCACAGCACACTATGTGTTATTTCGTCTGCTAATTCAGTCAACCTGTACGATGACGTCAGGCCAATGAGATCGCGTACTTGCGTGACGTGACATTTTCGTAGATTTTTATCATGTTTGGAGTTATTATTTGTACATTCTGATCACATTTTTGAATTCTGCATGCAATTTTGAATCAGATTAGCATATTTTTAATTAAAACCCCGGATCATGCATGTTCCCTATTACAGTCCAATGCAGCAATCACTGTCCTGAGCTTTAAGCCTCTGTACGAGAAATGAACTCTTTTAGGCGCGTATTTCAAACGAAGTTTGTGATAACTTTCTAGGCTTCCGGTGTGAACGTAGTGTTTTATATGTTCCACATCTTTTAAAAAAGATTTGTCTAAAACTATTTTCTTCAAGGCTTTATATGAACTTGAATTTCCTTTAATCTACATTTTCTTTCCCTCTTCCTCCTCCATTAATATCGTGCTCACAGGATTTCCATTCACCGTTTTCTAACCACTTATGCTCTTTTTTTATGTCTTGCAAAATTGACGTAAATTTATCGATTAACACAGAACTGTTTCCATTACGTGTTTGTGCTGCCCACCATAAATGATTATTTATACTGGCCTTCCACGCTTGAACTTCTGGATGATTTTTATCGAGAGCTTTCATCTTTTTCATTAGACTTTTTGATATGTGCCAAACATCCAATTCATGTTCAATATCAGGATACTGCGTTCTCAGTAAATACCTTACTCCTTTGTGTCTATCGGATAGGAAGAGTTTTATATTACAATTTTCTTCCTGTACAATCTTCCTCATCGCGATTTCACACGCCCTTTCAAGATCACCTTTCACCATCACTCTCTGAACAAGTTCCATATGAGCTATGCGGCCTGTATTTATATCCATTAGTGAATACACTAAATATTTGGCTGAAAAGCCGGGAGAATCATACTGGCCACCTCGGGCTAACCAAATGGGTTTGGCACTGTTTTTCAAACAATCAATAACATTAGTCCTTTCTTGATCCCAAGCATCCTCCACTATCGGACCAGTTATTCTATGAATAATTCTATCATATACAGTTCGTGACATCATATGTAAGTTAACGGACTTGCAGAATGACCAAAAAGGTTCAAACAGAATGCCTGACAACAATAATGCTGATGATATTAGGACATTTGCTTCCGGTTTCTTTCCTACCATAGGTTGAGAATACCATCGGACTTTATTACCACCATCGCAAAGTGATTTTACGCACAACATAGTCCCTTTAATGTAATGTGAAATGTTTTTCACTTTACTTTTACAAATGTAACAAATTTCAAAGAGTGTGAGCAAACTTGTCCCCGCTACAAAGAAATATGAACCTGTAATATGTACATCATCGTAAGTGTGTTTGTTATCAGTATCACTAATATAACTTTCACTGTCACTTTCATCTGGTTCATAGAAACTGTCATTCAACTGTTCTCCCATTACGTCACTGTTTAAGGCTGTGCCGGAAGTTGCACGTCGAAGTATTTTCTAGCTATTGCACTTCCTAACTCACACTGTATTTCTACACTACGTGTCTGTCTGGTGAAATATTTTCACTCATATCATTCTGAACGTCGTGTACATCATGATCGTTATCACTTTCGTTTAATACTGTGTCAACAAACTCCCTTCGTCTTTTAGCCTCATACTTTTCCGCCCTGCTCTTTTTAGTTTCTGATGAGTACTCCCACAGTGTATTTTGTGAAGCGGCTTCCGTATGAATTAGCATTCCTGCCTGAGAAATATCTCCATCTGTCGACGCCAGACATCTTATTGAAGGAACAGACCCTGGCTTCAATTTCGGACCTTGCAGCTTTTTAAAATTCACTGAGCACATAGTAGCTCCCTTACCGGGAGAAAAGTGTTTCCTCTTGCAAAATTGTACCCAACTGCTAAACCTTTGAGGCGACTTACTTCAATTTGGAAACCTATAGAAATGTATTTCTTTCTTTCTACACTTTCGGTTTCTACTCGTTGTGTTGTTACAGCCGTACACACTACAGGAAGGCATTTCGACAAACAGTCACTGCACTATTATAATAAACAACACTTCAAGTAAACAGAAGAGAGGCTGAGCGCGTACTGCAATAATCAACTGGATGACTCGCTCAGCGCTTACAGTGCAGTGACGTCACAGCTACTCGTGTTTCCTTAGTTCACCGGCCTGCGGAGCGACGCACAGCAAAAGCAAATATATAGTTGAACACTGTCCGATACACTCTTTGATTCTGAGGCAACTTGATTTTTGTGTTGTGTTCTCCTTTAAAATGGCATGTATTATTATAAAAATGTACATCTTATTTAGAGTATAATACATTGTACATTTTGTAAAGAGTACAAAAAATAGAATTTATTAATATTCACAAGGAACATTTAAAAGTTAATTTCTGTAAGTTAGTGGCTTAACCATTCCTTTGAACTTGTATGTAAAGGCAAGATCCCTTTGACAGACCATATGATCAAGTACTTTTCTAATTAACATTTGCAGTCTAACTGTAGTTTTCAAACTACACTCATTCTTTTTTAACCATACAAGTCTGAAGTTGTATTACACCATACATGCATTATTAGGGAAACACTGACAACCAAGAATGAGTTAGTTGGAAAAAAATTTTCAATTATATAAGCATGATGAATTTACTCTTTCATGGCAAATACTTCAGATTCCCTATGAGAATCAAAATCTACAAATGCTTGACTGATGGCAACTCTATTCAAAGAAGGCATTCAAATTCAGATAGCAGCAATTGAAAGGAAAGTACCAGTAACAATAAGATATTTATTATACTGATTTATGTTTTCAAGTTGTGGTCTTCTTTTAGGATATTAGGCAATGTTCATATGGGAGATTTCTGTGCAATAGCACTGGCCAAATCACTAGTGCCACTACGTAGCCTTCTCACTGTTAAAACAGTGCATCCTACTAATAAATTATGTGCAAAAAATAACTACAGGCTTCACCTATTTTTCAACATATGAACCAAGTCTCTTAAGACATTTCTCCTTGTGACTCCATTCTGTAGGATGGCTTCAGCCACAAAGGAATCCTCAATTTTAAAAGAGTGTGCTATTAAAAATGATAAAGCATGTGAAGTTTAGGCCTATTTGATGTGACTCTCTTATCTAGTCTGAATCTTGTGTGTAAGGGTAGAGAATGAGTGAACAAATTTAATTTGTTTCTTTTATTCATAAAAGAAGATACTTTATTGTACTGTAAGATACAAATACCACTAAATATTTTAATGTAAAAAATTGTCATGCTTGATCATGACCATCTCTTAAGTCATATTTGGCATTTTATCCCCATACTGATGTGGTTGTAATTTGAAACAGCCTTTGTATTGACAAATTTGGAATAAAAAATATCTACTAGAAAGATTTAGTGGAAGTGATTTATTTGTAATTCCCAGTTTCTCTTCTTGAATAGCAAGTATATGCTACAGCTGGTTAAAGTTGCATCTGCACTAAGGAACCAAATGAGTATGATCACCCTCCTTTTACACTATTGGTTGTCCATGTTCTTCCAAAACCGCTTATATACAAGAAGTCGTGAAATCTTTAAGTCTGGTGTCAAGATATTGGGAGTAATCCCATTGCGTGAGGGATTCAACATTATACAAGTCCGGTGTCAAGATGTTGGTAGTAATCCCATTGTGTCTGGAATTCAACATATTGATTCACACAAAATCAGTAGGGTTTTGATTTCTAGCTGTGACATTGAGGATTAGAATATGTGTAGGCCAGAAATGTTATGCATTTCGATGAATTTTGGAAGACTTACAAAGTCCACATCATGACGATGGAAGTTTCTCAGGCTTGTAGGCCGTGGTTTATTGATTTTGAGGCTCCAAACATGTCAGTTCTGTCTGGTTTTATGGGAGTGTGAACCTTTGGAAATGCTGGGCACAGTATCTGGTAATACAATGGATGCTAAAGAACTTCCCAATAGATCCGTGACCAACAGGGCCGGAAAACTTTTATCAGTTTAAATTGTAAATACACTATAAATTGTTTTGATTACATTGAATGATAAATTACATTGAGTACAAAAGTTTGTGCTTGTGACCCGCCATTAGCAATGAAGGATACACTAATCTAGGGAACCCTATCAGATGCCTGGGAGCAAGTAGCATGTATGAAAATTAAGCCGATACACTACCAACTGTACTATCTATCTGTGAAGACAAGTGATTGGAGCATATAGGGAGTGCAAACAATGTGTTTCATGTCTAAAAACGAAGGCACTAAGAGCAATTTCAATATAGAAGTAGAGTAGTAATGCCACTGAAAATACGTTCTCATTAAAAGAAATTTAAAATTCCGGGCTGAGTTGCTCAGACAGTAGAAGCACTGGCTTTCTGAGGACAGTTTGACCGGTTCAATCTCTCCTCAGCCTGGTGGTATTTGAAGGTGCAGTCCACCCTCATGTCGGTATATTTACCGGCACATGAAAGAACTCCTATGGGACAAAATTTTAACACTCTGGCGTCTCTGAAACCCATAAAAGTAGTTAGTGTGTTGTAAAACCAATAGTATTAGAAACCTAGAATCTACTACACAATACTCAAGCTCCCAATATGTTAATCTCTTACTCGCTGCGTTAATACTTTTGATAACAATACATCCTTGATGAGTTACCATGTAATATCCCTGGAAACATGTCAGTCAGACTCATTGGCTGAATGGACAGGGTACTGGCCTTCAATTCAGATGGTCCCGGGTTCGATTCCCGGCCGTGTCGGGGATTTTAATCGCTTCTGATTCATTCTTCTGGCTCGGGAACTGGGTATTTATGTCTGTCCCAACACACTCCTCTTCATATTCACACAACACACTACACTGCCAACCACCACAGAAACACGCAATAGTGATTACATCCCTCCATACAGGATTGACGGCAGGAAGGGCCAAATCCACATGTGCGACACAGTTCGCACCTGTGGCCCTACACGTGTGGTAAAAGCAGTAGGAAAAGAAGAAAAAGAAGAATCCCTGGAAACATGTCAAAAGGTCAGATATATATATTGCTGTTGCGCCTACGAAAAGCACTATGTGATAATATTTTTGTATAAATACTGACCCACAGCACATACACCGAGAGGCCAAAAGTAACAGGAAGGGGTGTCCCATTAGAAAATGTGCCGCGTATGACCCCTGAGCATTGCGGGTAGAAGCGGCATAGCTGAGCAGTCTGTCACAGACACCAGTGTCGTGAAGATGGCATGACGTCATGAGTTAACCGACTTTTGAACGTGAGATGATCAGCAGTGCACAGGTCATAGCATTGCGGAGATTACATGCAAATTTGGGTTCCCGAGGTCAACAGTGTTGAGGGCGGATCTTCAATATCGCAGAGAGAATGTTACCACCCGCGTAAACCGCAGCACGGGAAGACCACAGGTGTTTAACTGGGTGGTGGTGGGGGTGATTATTGTTTTAAGAGGCTGGGACTGTAAGGAGGCAAGTGCACCGCATAGGCTTCACCAGCCGACAACCAACTCGTGTTCCTTTGCTAACACCTCGACAGATAGCTCAACGACGTGCATGGGCACGCAAACATCGACAATGTACCATGGAACAGTGGCAGTGTGTGGTATGGTCCGATGAATCCCAGATCCAGTTGTATCGGAATCGTGGATGTGTGAGAGTGTGGCGTATGCCTCATGAAGCTATGGATCCTGCATGTCAACAAGGTTGTGTCCAGGTGCGAGGTGGCTCAGTTCTGGTCTGGGCGGCGTTCCCATGGTCACAATTAGGCCTCATTTTCCGGCTGCAGAGAGTGCTGACAGGTGTACATTATGTGGACATCCTTTTAGACCATCTGCATCACTTTCTGGCTCTAGAGTACCTTGATGGAGACGCCATGTTCCAACAGGACAATGCGCCATGTCACCGCTCTGTGCTGGCACGCAGGTGGTTGGAGGAGCACGTCAGTGAAGTTACGACCATGGATTGGCCCTCCAGATCCCCCAATCTTAATCCAATCGATCATTTATGGGATGCTGTCAATGCTGGTGTATGATCCATGAATCCCGCACCAACTACAAAAGACCAATTGTGAGTAGCAGTGCAAAATGCCTTGAGAACGATTCCAACACCTTGTGGAGTTGATGCCTCGCCGTATTGCTGCCATTTTGAGGGCTCACAGAGGAGCAACTCGTTATTAACAGCACATTGGGTGTCTTCCCATGACTTTTGGTCACTCAGTGTATATTAAGAAAAGCGAGCATTCCTTGACAATATTTGCACAATATTGAACCTTAGATGACAGAACCTTATCGGTCAAAGTTCTAAGCTGAAATATTTCACATAGTGGCTCTCTAATGGCTTTCTTTTTTACAACCTATAATGGTGAGAAAAAAGCTGGGAGTTAATACTCTCAGATTTATTTCTGACTATTCTTACGATACCAGAGCCTCAAAATCACGAAAAATGGAGTTACAATTCTTGACTCTGTGGGACAGAATTAAGTCTCCTACTTTTGATGTCGATGGCTTAATGCACAAACATTGTATGTCCAAAAAATATGATTCTAAGAAAACTCAAATTGAAAGTTTTTGAAGTTGTAGTATACCTGTAGCCAGTGTTGCTGATATGTTGATTATTTGTTTGTAATTGTATTTCAACAACTGGACCACATTTTTGTGCATCAGTAAAGGAATTATTCACTATATTTTAATTGAAGGTTGAGACATACAACATTTGGCACGAACAATGTGAAAGAGAACTTCAAGGCACAAACGACGTATTTCTCAAAGGAATTGATTTCAACATTTTTTTCATCATTTATTATTAAATGATTTTATATTCTTAATAAAATCACAAGGTATGAATAATACGTAATTAAATAAAGTTGAATAATCACTGTTCAGTTATAAATATGTCTCAAATCTTTCAAAACAGTGTCCAGGACATACAATATTTGTGTTCCATCAAGGCAGTAAGAACTTGAAATTTTTAACAGCAAAATAGTATGTCCAGACATACAATATCTGCACCTTTAAGTGAAATAAAAATCAAATGGACATACCTAGATTAAAGTTATTATACAGGACATACAACATTCATGAAGTAGAGTTGTTGATTTAACTAGGACATGCAATATATGCACCTTGGAAATCAGTGTGTTCCCTATTATTTGAACATACTATAATTGTTAATTAGCTAGATATGTTTGAGAGACATCCTAATATGGTATTAACTCCAAACTGGTTATAAATGGACATACAATGTTTGTGCACTAAGCCATCAATGTATAGTTGCTAAAAAAATATACATATAATTAAAAAAATTATTATTATTATTATTTATTATTATTATTAAAAAAATGAATGAACACATCTTCATTTTATTTATTATCAATGTATAATTCACCTCCCACGTAGATACAAACTCTGAGGATACCCACGACAAACATTATATTTATAGATTCAGTTGTTTCTGAGAAAAGTGTAATTGCAAGTAACATTTTAAAATTTATATTTGCTATTTGTTTAACCTTGCACCAACACAGATGGTGTGATAGGACAGGTCAAGGATTGTGAAGGAAGTGACCGATGCCTTAAGATACAGGCCCTGCATTTGCCTGGTGTGAAGATGTGAAATCGTCCTCGGGGCTGCTGACAGTGGAGTTCGAGCCCACTATCATCCGAATGCAAGTTCTTAGCTGCATGACCGGCTCACTTGCTGTGAGATACTTGTGTTTCCTGTGGTGTAAACGTTATTCTGCTTAATTTCTTCGATATTTTTGTCATTGGCCAGCACTGGAAATATGCAACTTTTGTTTTGTTTATCAGGTTGGAAAGAGAAGCATTCCTAGCTCAATATAATCTGGTTTATTAGATACAATTTATATGACATCAATTTAATACTTACTATAAATAATTTTAACATTGCAAATTATTATGTAGGTACCCAATTATTTTATCAAAATATAAACACAGAAGTTTTAATTGTTAGGAGAAAGTTACCAGTTGATAAGTTGAAAAAACTAATATGCTGCCCAATCTAGTGTTTTCAATATGTATCTGAAGGGAGGGATATGAAGATTGAAGAAAAATGCAGGTGAAGAGGTGTTTTCTAGAAGAAGGTAAGACTGGCAAATGACAAATACAAGGGACAGGATACCCATACAATAGTGAAGAAGTTCATAGCACCTACTTTTCTGAAAATATATCAAATCCTATGATAATCAATTCTGCATGTGTGGACATGTGACTTGGAGAACCACTCACAAATCAAATTAAATTCCTAGTATTGTGGTCTGCTGGTAGTGTTAGGCATTAGGGTGGCATCGTAGTTGGGACTATGCCGAAGTCGGCGGACGTCCAACATCAGGGGTCCACCAAAACTATTAGCCCAGCTGTCTTAAAATGAATGGGGGACGTTAATGTGCTTTGTTCAAAAGTAGGTTGTTGACCCCTGTAATGTGGGTAAATAACTCACAGGGGCATAGCCAAGTGAGTTTACTGGGGTTAGACCCCCCTGCACCAATGAAAGTTTTACAAAAGAAAATAAATGGAAACTGACAATAAACAAGTGAAAGTCGACTCAATGTGCTGGCTCTTGTGAATATTCAGAGAGACATAACTGTAAAATCAACAGATATCTTCAATCTTTCTTAGAAGCCTTGAAAGTTGGATTTTAGATTATAATCTGATCATACCATTCACTGTAAAACTGTTGACCTTGATCATATTGTTCTCGTTCTGTATGTTAATGTAAGATTTTGTAGTGCACTGTAACGTGAATATCAACATAATTCACTTGTATCAGTGTCCTTATAAGGACACTCATGCATACACACACCACACACTCGCAAGCACCTTCATTAATTTCTGTCATCATTTTGTAACTACACCTCGCCCCTCGGTTGATTCTGGCTATGCTACTGCCTCCTTTAGTATCATGCTCATATATCCACTGTCAAATAACTAGGATAGAAAATAAAAAATAAATAATTATGTAAATAACTATTTGAATATGACAATAATAATACAGATCACATGAGATACAGATTTAAATTACTTCAAAATGAATAACACAAAGTCAAAGTGTACAGTAGTGTGCATGCGTGAGCATGTGGTTGCTTACAAACAATCAGTAACCAGAACCATATCTTGAATTTCTGGTCTGTTGATCAATGTATGACCAAGGGCGGGCTAGAGATTGGGAACATGTGGAATGCAGCGGTTGGCTGACCCCAGAGGGGAAACCAGAGCCGTCAGCCCTGCTATCTAAAATACAAGGAGGACTCTATGTCAGTTTGCTTAAAAGCAGGTCAAGTAAATACGAAAAAAATTAAATAATTAAATAACTCTTTGAATACGATGATAATAATATAGATCACATGAACTACAGATTTAAATTACTTCGTAATGAAGAACGCAAAGTCCAAATGTGCAGTAGTGCAATGCGTGAGCATGTGATCGCTTACAACCAATTAGTAAACAGAACCAAATCTTGGATTTCTGGTCTGTTAATAAATATAGGGCCAAGGGCGGGCTAGTGGTTGGGAACACGTCGAAGTCAGCGGTCGGCCAACCCCAGAGGGGAAACAGGAGCCATTACCCCTGCTGTCTAAAATACAGGAAGGACTCTATGTAGATCTGTTTAAATGTAGGTCGTTGACCCCTGCTGGGCTGGTTGTCTATCTCACAGGTGCTACCCCCATTTTCATTTCAACCTTTGAACAAATTTCCTTACTCATATATTTCTTCTGACCATTTCCTTGATATTGTCGTTTTTTCAGAATTCCTTAGTTCATATTTTCTCATCCGCTATATTTCAGATATTTGCTTCTAAGTTTCTGAAGCCATCCATGTCACCTCCATGACACCTTCTACTCAGCTACTCTGCACCTCTCACTTCCTTGGTACTCTATTGTTCAAAGTTATATTCATTTACTATTCAGTAAAATTTCTCCACTCTACTGAGGTTCGAACTCCAGTGCGTTACCCCAAGACCACACATCACTGTTGGACGTTGTCATTATAATGAAGTTCTAAAGAGAAGGGAGCTAAAAAGATCCATTTGCGCTAATAAGTGAAAGTATAAGGGCAGGTCAGTTGTTGGGAAGACAAAGGCAACTGTCATCCGACCTCAGCTGTCTCATATAAAGGGAGGACTCTTCGAGGTTTATCCAAAATACGTCGTTGACTCTTACTGTGTGGGTTGCCTACCTTACGGGTGCATGTTTCACTTTTAGTCCAACCCTTGAATGCAGTCCTTTACTTGTATCATATTTCTTCCTAACCACTTCCAGGACTTCCCTTCTTCAGACTTGTTTCTTCATGTTCTTGCATCTGTCATATTTCAGACATGCATTTCCAAGTTTCTCCCGTCCTTCATATCGACAGTATGACATCATCTATTCAGCTCTTGCGTCTAGCTTCCTATTGGTGCTCTGCTCCATTCACTTTCTTGACACACTCTTACAAAAGGCTACATCCATTTAATATTCAGTAAAATTTCTCTGCCTCACTGGGATTCAAACTCCTGCATTCAGTATCCGCACTCCAGCGTGTTACCCCGAAACTATATATTACTGCAGCACAGTGGCATTGAGATCTTGAGTAATGAAGTACAAAAGAAAATGGACCTAGTAAGAACCATTCACATAAGTTCAACAAATTTGATTTAGTAGGCACAATACTGTAATAAAATGTTGAACTGAATAAGATCGTAAAAATATTTTTTGCAAGTTCTAATTCGCTATAAGTATCTAATAAACTGTTAGTACTGTTCCAAAAGTAAATGGCATAACAGAAAATTACTAGCATAATAGGCAGTCCAATGGATGATAATTAAGAACCCTTGTATAGTCTGCAAAATAATATTGTAACATGATGATGATAATAATAATAATTTTACGGTAATACTATGGAGCACAGAGGTGTAAGAAGATGCGGGCGTGAATAAGTGGACAGAGAAAAGATCAAAGTATAACGTTATTCTTCTTCTTCTTTATCTATTTACCCTCCAGGGTCGGTTTTTCCCCTCAGACTCAGCGAGGCATTCCACTGCTACCGCCTCAAGGGCAGTGTCCTGGAGCTTCAGACTCTGGATCAGGGTATACAAGTGGGGAAAATAACCAGTACCTCGCCCAGGCGGCCTGAACAGGGGCCTTGTGAGGGGATGGGAAGAGGGAAGGAAGCGGCCGTGGCCTTAAGTTAGGAACCATCCTGGCATTTTATGGGAAACCACAGAAAACCACTTCCATGATGGCTGAGGTGGGAATCAAACCCACCTTACTCGGTTGACCTCCTGAAGCTGAGTGGACCCCGTTCCAGCCCTCGTACCACTTTTTAAATTTCATGGCAGAGCCGGGAATCGAACCCGAGCCTCCGGGGGGGGGGGGGGGGGGGGGGGCAGCTAATCACACTAACCATTACACTACAGAGGCGGACAAGTATAATTTAAACTCTAAAATTTTATATTTTAATTCTTTCCTTTATTTCTTTTCTGAATTTAAGGCTTGATGAACAACACCATATAACAATCACAAATAGATAGACAAAATTGAGCTCATCAGCTCTAGTAACAATAATTATAGGTACACGGTAATTTATAGAGTGGGCTTGAAGCTCCAAAGTTACGAAGATCAAAAGAGCACCACTGCTCCATCCAATTAACCCTCGAGGAGACTACTCTTCAAACTTATTACAATGAACCTCTCCAAGGTGCAATTTAAATTTTACATTAGATCAAAAACAAGTAGTCTTTACTGTCTTACTTGCATGACAGCCTAAGTTACATTTAAATAGGAAAGTTAAACTTAAACAGAGGTAATAAGTGCCCATTCTGCACAGCTTTAATGAAAAAAAGAAAAGATTTGATATATCGGCTGAAAACCAAAATGTTAGGAGGCGAACACTCGCACTCCTTTGAAATACACTTGACAGTTCTTAAAAACCCTATATGGGCTTATGGTCCAAAGTTACAGAGGCTAAGCCTATACTACAGAGGTGACTAGATGGAGCGAAAGAATTAAATACCATAAAGAAGAGATCAGTTTTAAAGTTTAGAAAATCATACTCACCCCAGTACCAAGTTGAATGAGAATTACAAGAGGGTTAACACTCTTTAAGGACTTTATTCTAACTTAGGAAATAGACTTGTTTTAAAATTCACATTGAAAAGTTGATAGATTTACATTATGAAAGAATTTTGAAACCTTCCCCACAAATCAACTTTCTGAGACTATCACATGATTAAAAGATGTCTGCTATTACCTCGAGCTGGTGGGCCTTCCGATGACGGGTGAGACTTGCCCCTGCCTCTGCTATGAACACACTCTAAACCTCTTGACTGGAGCGATGAAAAAGACAACATGGCCCCGAAAGGTCCCAGCTTTTATAGCTGAGAGGAAGGTTCCAGAAATCTATGGGTCAAAGCCCTGTACACACCCTCAATTCTTATTGGCTAATTTAATAAATATACAAAATTTGTGATTGGTGGAAAATGTTGATAAAGAAGGAAGGGATAGCAGTGCTAGTAACCTAAGAACACAAAAAGGAATCTGCAAACATTACAGTTTTGTAAACTTAGAAACTAAAAATTTATTTGCAGATTAATTGTCTATCTCCCCACCAGAGGGGATATCTGAACAGCATCTGAAGATAAAGTTCGAAACTTCTTCTGATATAAGGTTCACTGTTCATGTAACAAATGGCCACCTTCTATAAGGCGCTCAGTCTGAATGTACGGAGTGGGTCTATCTCCGGTACAATAATAATAATAATATACTCCAACATCTCTTCTCAATTACCAAGACGTTTTCTTCAGATATAGGCATGCTGTTTGGATTGGACAAATGCAGAACCCAAACTGTCATCAGAGGATCCTACTCAGCACAAGGGACACCTTCTAGTTTAAGCGACAAATCCACACAACAGCTGGAGGAAGAAGAAATGTACAAATACCTCGGTTTTCATCAGAGCACTCGTATGAAACATGCCGACATCAAGAGAAATGTCACGCAGCAATATATAACACACCTCAACAAGGTACTATCATCAAAACTGACAGCTAAACATCTTACCAAAGCAGTCAATACGTACACCGTACCACTGCTCACATACTCCTTTGGTATCATAAAATGGATCCAAACAGAACTTCAGCAGTTACAAACGAAAACAGCAGTTTCACTCACCCAGTACCATATGCACCATCCTAAAACTGCAACCGAACGTCTTACACTCCCGAGATCAGAAGGTGGTAGGGGCTTCTTATCCATTGTCAATTTACACAGCAATCTGATATCAAGTCTAAGAGAATATTTCCACTCGAGAGCTGATACATCGTGTTTTCATCATGCTGTTTGCAGAGCTGATATAAACTATACACCTCTCAATCTGACGTCGCCAGAAATGCCTGTTTCTACCCCACCTACAAAAGAGATGAATATGACCCCTTCACTGGAAATACCCCTATGAACTGGATCAGCCTCATATCGACAAACCTGCGTCGCACGCTTGGCTAACCTACTCCGGTCTTTTCCCAGAAACAGAAGGATTTGTTCTGGCCATCCAAGATCAAGTAATTGCTACACGGAACTACCATAGATTTATCATGAATGATCCAACAGTTGTCTCAGCCCAACTGCCGCCGCTGTTCCAGAACTACAGAGAGCATACAGCACGTCATCTCTGGCTGCCCACACTTGGCCAACACCGATTATAAGCACCGACATGATCAGATAGCAAAAATCATTCACCTGAAACTTTCTGTAAAATGTGGATTTCTTCAGTCATCAACTGCATATTGGAAATATACGGTACACCTCCACCCATTCTCGAAAACTCTTCATACAAACTACTATGGGACCGAGAAGTCATAACCAATGTCACGCTCAGCAACAATATTATTCTAATTGATAAATCAAAATGATCCGCATCCCTTATAGAAATTGCTTGTCCAAACACCTCCAATCTGCAAACAACAATAGCCACAAAGATATCAAAATACACAGAACTGGCAATAAAAATAAAACGCCTGTGGAAACTAGAATCAGTCACCACGGTTCCAATAGTAATATCATGTACTGGTGTTATTCCAAAATGCTTGCACAGCTCTCTGGCCGCATTAAACCTGCATCATCACACATATGTTTAACTACAGAAAGCCACCCTCCTGAGCACTTGCCACATTGTGAAAAAGTTCCTAGTTTCTCTGACTCACGCCAAACAGCATGAAGTTCCAGGCCGCAGTTCCAGTAATACTGAAGAACAGATTCCCAAAATGGGGACATAAGAAGTTGTCTGAAGTTGTTTGTATTTATTGTATAAATGTATATGTTGTAATTATTTCTGTTGTAAATATTTGTAGATATATGTACCTGTAGTTTCATAATCAAGAGGGTGACTCCTTGCTTAGGCCGAGTCAGCCCATCACGTTACCAGCACAAGCCGAGCCTTCCTAAATTGATACTACTACTACTACTACTACTACTACTACTACTACTACTACTACTAATAATAATAATAATAATAATAATAATAATAATAATAATAATAAAGGGAGCACGAAAAAAAAATAGAACACCTAAAAGTAATATACCGGTACATAGGCTAGTGTTACTGACCTGACTAGGGCGTGGGGCATGGCGTGGCAGAAGGTCAATGGGCTGGCTAGCCAGCTAGACTCGCACAAATGACAGAGCAAAAGATTTTGAACACCTCTCATTCTATGGTATAGTGGAGAAAAATGAGGACTTCATTAAGGTACGGTAGGTTCCGGATTTCAAGTTCCTAAAACAGAAATAAACATACATGTTTATAAATTTCTAAATATTTGAGTGTGATTTGATAGAATCTGATGATGTTCTTTCAACAATGAAACATGTCAATCTATTTCAACTTGCATCCTGGACAATTTTCGGTACGGTAGTGACTTTGTGTGTGGAACGTGATTGATATCTCCCTTTATACTAAGACTTCACATGTCATATAGACAGGATTTCGTGAATGTGTTCTAGTGTGAACATAGCGCCTTGACTCTGAAAAAATGGTCGCTAGTATACCAAATACACTGTAGACAATACCAAATACAGTAGAGACAATACGCGACACTTCCGGATTTAGCCTTGTTAAAATGGGAGACAATTCGCAAGTGGCGCCCCTAGTGGCGTGACCTGAAAATTTGCGCTAAATTCAAATATCAATGGAAATGTATGTACGGAAATGGATAAATAAATTACATCTAGAAAGAAATTGTTGCTAAAATATTAACTTCAAAGTTGCTAAAGCAATTCTGGATACATGAATGAAGAATTAGGTATTTAACAGGTTATTATTTAAAGACTGAAATTAGACATATAATCAAGATGTGAAATGGACTGCTGTGAACGGGCTTGGTCTTTCATTTATGCATTACTTGTTTAGCTTTAGCATACCTGCCTGAACTTTCACGGTTAGATTTGTCTTTTTTTCTCATTTAAAAGCATTGTATATCACATTAGGATACTTGTCAATAAAAATATCGGCACATTCCTTACACACATGATTCAATAAATTTACATTTAAGAGCTGGACAATTTTCCTTTTAACTTGAAGCCTACTAACAGAAAGAAAATCTATAAATTTAGCCACAAAAACATTCAAAATTTCCCTATAAGTAATACCGTACTTGCCATCACACTAGGGTAAAGCAAACTTGCATCATCATCACATTTCTTAAATTACCCATATTTTCTTCAGTGCTTGACAACGCATTACAGCATTCCAAATGGGGTAACTTGGAACACAACCAGCCACACACATATGCATATGTACAGTGGGGACTTCGAGGGCCCTGGGACCGCTACGGTAGCTGTGAAGGCCCTTCAGGAACTCTGAAAAGTGGTGGCAAAAGGGGGCTCTGGTTAAGACGCAGCAGGTCGTTATGCTACTTAGGTTCCAAAATGGGTAAAAAAAAAAAGTAAATAAATGCAATGTAAATTTTAATCTTATACCAGTTGCATAGTATTATTTGAAGTAATTCCACGTACTGTATATGAGTTGACTATGTTTGTAAGTATAGGAGATATTATAAGTAGAATTTTGTAAACAATATAAATTTATTAAGGATGATCTGTTTGTTTAATAGAAAAAAATTGTTAGCATAAATTGTATATTATTGTATTCTAGAAAAAAAAAAATTCTTCTCTTGTTAATTTAAAAGTTAGTGCTTGACAATAATGTATTTTAGTGTACCATTTGCCACCGAGGTTGACACCTCATTTGCAAATAAAGAGATTTTGATTTGATTTGATATGCATTTTCCTGAATTAAATCAAAACCCACACATCACTCCTACAACAACACATCGGTATTGAAGGTTAACTGCTGCACTAATAAAATAAAATAAGCTTATTATATTTTAAGCCAGTTAAAATATGGGTCGCGCAGGTCAGAAGTTTAGGAAGTAGGCCTTCTATAAAAATATCTTTGTAACTGGAAGAATATATATGCAAACACAGTATTTACATTTTCTTGTCACGAGGGAAATGGAAGAAGACCCCGAATCATTCTGCACTTCATAGTTATTGCAGCCAAACGGAGCACATATCTTCCCACTCATATTGACAGGAGATATAAAGGAATGACACCACACCACTATTTACTTATGTCAACTTAATGCAAATGCATAAATAACCCCAAAAACTCCACAAACAAGTACACGTGCTTTTACGACAGAATCAGTAACTCTCAGGTCACTCCGCTAGATAGAGCTGTAATCGCTGTCCCTCGATATCTCACAGAGTGTCGCGTATTGTCTCTGCTGTATCTGACAATACGTGACATTTTCGAGATATCGCAACACATTGATTGCCAGCACACCTAGCGGGATGGCCTTGAAACTGGGCGTAGTAGTAATACTGATCAGCTGATGTAGTGAAATTTTGTTCTTGGATTTGCGTTATGATTTTCGTGAAAATTTAATTTTTATGGTGACAGAAGTTTCTGGAATTACAATCATACAAGTACTGAACCATGTTTCGTACGGTTTATGCTGTTTTGGGCTGCAATAACTTTGAACGTGTTCAGTTATCGAAACCTTCCTTCCGCTTTCCTGGAGACAAAACAGTGTAAATAAATCCCAATATTGTAAAATATTAGTGTACACATCACATTAGGTTTAACATTTAGTTGTCAACAAGTATTCTTATATTAGATTAATTTCATGAAGAAAATTAAAACAAAATACATAAAACGAAAGTTCTTCTACTTCTACCGCTTTTCCTACATCTGTGGAGTCGCGGGTGCGAGCTGTATTGCACATGTGGATTTGGCCCTAGTTTACAGCCGGATGTCCTTCCTGACACCATTCCTATATGGAGGTATGTAATCACTAGACCTCGGATTTTAGGGAAAGACCTATCATTCTTGGAGAGATAACTTAAAATGAAGTTATATTTACACAGTTCATTCATTTATAAGATTAGAAATAGTGATCCTATAGTGCCTAAAAGTGCCCGAATTGACGTTGGAACCTATATTTGCCTATATCCCTATAATGCGTATTTTTATCCCATACTCGGTTAAAATGCTTTTAATATATTCCGATAAAATAAAATATTTGCTGACTCGTTTTCAGTAGGTATCTTAAAGAAAATATTAAAATCGGAAAGATGTAAAAACCACACTCCCCGGAAAGCCGTAAGAACCTCCCGCAGCGAACACTCCCGTAGCCTATCACTAGGCAGGAGACAGTATCCATTGACCTGATGAAAAAAAAAAAAAAAAACCTCTCCATTTCATTCTGTGAGAACAGTTCGGTATTCCAGTTTGTTCAGTGTGTGGATTATGCCAAAAGTGTCAGCTTTCAAGTCATCTTCAGTTAATACGTGGTTACAGAAGTTTCCCATTTCACGTCGGAATGTAAAATTCTGAGACGTTTGTAGCAAAGAGGTGAGTGAAAAAATGAAAAATGAAACAAAATTATTTCTGCTTTGTTCTACTGCGAAAGTTGAACGTTAATACTGAGAGTTATTATCAGTTTACCAAAATAAACATGGTATATTAATAGATGCTTATTAAAATTCAAGCTGTCCAGAAATATTTTATAACCTATTTGAGAGTCTATTTTATGCAGCTAAATAACATTTTAGCACCTAAAAATCCGAGGTCTTAGTGATCATTATTGCATATTTCTGTGGTGGTTGGAAGAGTAGTGTGTTGTCTGAATATGACGAGAAACGTGTTGGAACAAACACCCAGTCCCCGAGCCAGAAGAATTAATTAGACGCAATTAAAATCCCCGATCCCACCGGGAATCGGATGCGGGACTTTCTGAACAGAAGGCCTCAATGCCGACTATTCAGCCAAGAATTAGGAAAAAAGGAAATCATTATTCAGTTTCATTATTTCTATCAGTATTGTCATTCAACTTTCGTAGTAGAATAAAGCAGGAATAATTATTTTATTTTATTTTTCTATCAATTTTAACATGGAACTTTTGTAGCTTCAATCTTGCCGCCTGATGTTTTAGGTCGGGCCGGCAGGTGTGCCACTATGAACATGTCTCTCGTTTAGTACGGGAGAATACGTAAGTGTCCAGTATTGTCTATAGTGACTATAGCGTGAAGCCCCATTCACAATGCAAACGTAACGTAACGTAAACTTAAAATTAACGTTAACTTAGAAGTTAGCGGCCATCTTATCTAATGGATCCATTCACAATGCGCCGACGTAAACTTAACTGCGAGTCCGTAAAATTAAGGGATTGCAAACTCCAAGCTCTTGCGGTTAATTTTACGTTAACTTTAAGAACCAGCCAATCAGAGCAGAGGTAAACATTGTGTGTTGTGCACGATATAATGGCTTCTATCGACGAAACACCTGTAATTCTCTTTCAAAATAATATTTGTGTATAGGCTATGTATGATAGAAGGAAAAAGTATTACAAATACGCTGTAGCGAAAAATAATAGGTGGAAATTAATATCCTGTAGTAATGAAATCTGACAATAAATGGCGGGAGACAAGCTCGCAGCGCTGGCAAACGGACGAGAGACAATCCCTGTCATAAATAAAACAGTGTCCCTGTATATTTCTTAACATTATGACGGACTACTAGTTTACGAAAACGATATCATCCAAACATCTCATCGGGGTGTGATAAATAGGGGCATAGATGTCGGTAAAGGAGACCTTACATTTCTTTTTATTACAAAAGGGGAAGCAAATCGTAAGAAAGGCAAACAGTTCAGGTTTCATCCGCATGTCCAAAACGAACTGATGAGGGTCATTTCTTACAGTAGATTACCGAAATCGCCCTGAGATAACCTTTTTTGATTCAAGGGATGAACCCATTTTCTGCACCGTTGTTTAGATCGCCTTTTCAGGTACCGTAGGCCTACACAGCTCCCAGGAGCAAAGCAATAGATGTTTGAAGTAATATGGATTCCGCTACCACGTTGTTTGATTCCATCGAGGTATTGAAATATAAAACTGTGTGATAGCCCAAAACCTGACTTCCGTACTAAATAACATGGCAGTGTTTTGATTGGCTGCTGTGTAGCCTACTCTTTACGTTAATGTTACGTTCCTCCATTGTGAATACCACAAATTTTACGTTAATTTTACGGTTACGTTACGTCGTTAAGTTTACGGTTACGTTTGCATTTTGAATGGGGCCTGAGTGTACTTCACAGTGCGAGTGAATGCACGTGTGTGCTTATCAATCTATTCCTTAGGTTTCGAATAAATTTGTTTTTATAAAACACAAACGGCGTAAATTTCTTTGTGTTCAGTGTCCCTTCATCCTGTTCCGTTCCTATAAAAATTGTAGATTCGTGGTTGGAAGAACTGTTTATGCAAGTTAAGTGTGACATTCTTGGTAAATATAGGCCATTTATTCGTTGTGAAATAAACGTCACAGTTTTCATTAATTTGTATTACACAACGCGTTTCAGAGCTTATACTTTATCGTCGGTTAGTGAAATTGTGACGTTTTTAATTACTGCTCTATTTAATCACTGCCTTCGTAATCAGTGATGTACGGATTTAGCCTTGCTAAAATGGGAGACAATTCGATGGTGGCGCTCCTAGTGACTTGACCTGAAAAAATCGCGCTAAATTCAAATATCAATGGAAATGTATATACGGAAATGGATAAATAAATTACGTCTAGAAAGGAAGTGTTATTGAGATATTAACTTCGAAGTTGCCAAAGCAATTCTGGATAAATTAATGAAGAATTATTTAAAAGGTTATTATTCAAGATGTGAAATGGACTGCTGTGAAATGGCTTGATCTTTCATTTATGCATTACTTTTTTAGCTTTAGTATTCCTGCCTGAACTCTTATGGTTGGATTTGTCTTTTTTCTCATTTAAAAACATTGTATCATCACATTAAGACACTTGTCAATAAAAATATCAGCACATTCATTGCATCATATGTGCTGGACAATTTTCCTCTTAACATGAAGTCTACTAACAGAAAGAAAATCTATAAAATCCCGGCTTTAATCTGAGAAGAGGGATAAAATAAAGAAAAGTATGAAAATGTTGTCGATAGTGATGCGTTGAGGAATATTTACGTACAATTAGAGTTAAAATGTAACATACCCTTGGCTGTATAGTCGAGGATTTTTAAAGTCGCTGGCCTGGAAATGATCTGAACAGATCTTATAATTCTTCTCTAAGCGTAACGTCCCTTCTTTCTTGTACACCTTATCCAAATCACTTCTGTGACATTTCAAAACCCACAGATCACACCTACAGCAACACATCGGTATTGAAGGTTAACTGCTGCACTATACAATAAAATATGCGTATTACATTTTAAGCCAGTTAAAATATGGGTCGAGCAGGTCAGAATATTATGAAGTACTATACAGATCTCTGTCACTGGAAGAATATACATGCAAACACAATATTACTTACATTTTCTTGTCACGAGGGGAACCTGAAGAACGACCGCGCATTCTTCTCTACTTCATAGTTACTGCAGCCAAACACAGCACATACCGTTCCCTCATGTTGAGAGGAGATATCAAGGAATGACACAGGCTACTATTTAATTATGTCAACTCACTGAAAACGCATAAATAACACCAACACCTTCACACAAAAATACACGTGCTCTTATGACAGAATCAGTAGTTTTCAGGTCTACTCGCTAGAGAGAGCTCCAATAGCTGTCCCTCGATATCTCGCCCAGTGTCGCGTATTGTCTCTACTGTATTTGGTTCAGAGACCGAAATGAATCGACTCGTTTTAGAATCGAAAGGTGAATCGAGAGATGGCAGCCGCAACTTGTACCTTGGTTCCTCGTTCGTTCTGATTCATATAGGCAAATCGAGTATCCACCATTTTTGAATCAATTACAACATGTGAAGAAGACTCTGTTGCTTTTTATTTAACCTGAACTACGAGTCCGGTTCACAAGTCAAACACTTCTAACCTAACCTTACAGGAAAAAATATATTTAAGACAAATAAGAAATCATTACGTCGTTCTAACGATTTAAATATAAGAGGTATAGAACTAAATGAGGCCACAGCACTAGTTGCAAATAGAGGATTGTGGCTACATTTAGTAAATTCACACTTTGCGAAACTGTAATATACACTCAACTTCCAGCTCGTTGCGAAATGTCATGTTAAGTTTACTTCAAGGTCCTCGTTCTCGTGAACTACTGTGAGCTAACTTGTGGAACATGGAAGCCTCTCCGTTCTCGTCCTCAGCCCTTAGTAAGAATCGATTTTTTTTTTTTAAACTTGTCATGTCATGAAGTGTATATGCAAGAGGAAGTGAAATAGCTAACCATGATTTCTTTGTAGTGTAGTATATAGGTAATACAAGACTATTCCAGTCTCAATAGAGTAAGCAGTGAGGACGGATGAGCTGAGTGTGTGCTGAAGTATGGGGATAGTGCTAGAGCTCTATCGAGTGAGGATTGGGAGTTGGCAATGCAGGAGGAAGAAGAAAACGGAATTGTGCAAGAGGATGAAGGGTGAGGAAGTAGGGGTGTTGGCAGGGCTGCTGGTGGCTGTGGTGCTATCAGCGCTGTTTATAATAAGTGGAGTGGAGTTAAACCCAGGGCCAGGCCCAATTGGTGCCCTAGGGTGGGAAGAGATAGAGGCGCTAAAAGAAGTGGTGAAGGAGGCGTGTCAGACAGACCAACTGAAAGAGATGATACGTGACCATTCCAAGGAGCTAAAGAACTTGCGGCAGTGCGTTAAAAGTGAGGTGGACGAGCTGAAGGAGAAGGTGGGGAGGAATGAGGCGGAGATGGAGTAAATGCGAGTGAAAATCCAGGTGCTGGAGGGGGAGGTGGCGAAACTTAAGAGGGAAATGGAAGATGGGATCCAGGCACGAATGAAGAAAAACATTTTTATATGCGGAGTTGAAGAAACAGCGAAAGAAGATAATGTGGCTTTAGTTAATAAGATAGTGAACTTGATACGTGACAGAATGAAGATAAATTTTAGTGAAGTAGATATTGATGAGGCTCAGAGAGTGGGAAGAGTGAAAGGTGGAGGTGTGAGACCAATTAAGCTCACGCTGATGTCTACCCTGATGACGGACATTATCCTAAAGAACGCAGGGAATTTAAAGGAAGAGAAGGTATGGTTGAGACAGGACATAGGTATTGAAGCGAGCAGAGAGTTGAAAGTGCTAAGAAGACACACGTGGCGTGCGAAGAAACAAGGATTGAGAGCTTTCATTAGAGGAAACAAGTTGGTGGTGGGAAATGGCCGCTGGATAAGAGAATGGACAATGGAAAGGCTGCAACATATGGACCAAAATTATTTACAGACGATTACAGAAAAGAGAGCGATAAGCGTGACAAGAGGAGAGGAGAGCTCGGTGCTGGAGGAGGGAGAAACGGTGGTTGGCGAGAGGGGGAGTGAGGATCAGCGTGAAGAAAGAAGAGGAGGCAAGAGCGAAGATGGCCGGGGAGAAGAAGAGAACGATCAGAGTGTGGAGCAGGACGTAAACAGTCGTGCACCACCGGAAAGTGCTGGAGTGGAAGAGGCGGCAAGTACCCGGAGAGAGGTAACGACCAGGACTAGAAATGTAAGTCTGAAAGATCTATAGGGGAAGAGAAACAAAGGAGGTTTGTAAGATGGTGGAGAGTTTTGATATAGTGGCCCTCCTAGAGACATGGCTGAAGGAAGGGACGTATCTAACCTGGAAGGGGTTCGTGATAAGGAATAAAGTGAAGAAAAAGCAGGGAAGAAGGGGAGAACTTCGGGCGGAATTTCATTATTAGTTAAAGAGGAACTAAGTGATCAAGTAATAGATATAGAAAATGAGCTAGAAGTGGTTTTATGGGTTAGGTTTAAAATGGGGGGGGGGCTGGGCGGAAAGAAAGAATGTGTGTTTGGGTTTTATATACAACCCACCAAGGGGATCAATATATGCGAATGATTACTTCTTTGATGGCCTGATAGAGGATATAAAAATTATAAGTGGAAAGTACGAACAGGATGGACTGATTTTGTTAGGGGACTTAAATGCAAGAATAGGATGCTCTTGTCCAGAGTATTGTAAAGAGGAAAGGAGAGTAAAGATGGGAGATAGGAAAAGTGAAGATAAAATGTGAAATGTTTACGGTCAGAAGTTGTTAGATGTATGTGGGGCTTGTTTCTTGTATATTCTAAATGGATGGTGGCAGGGCGACAGGGAAGGGAAAATGACTTATATTACATACGAAGGAGGCAGTGTTATTGGTCTGATTATGAGTTCGGAGGATATGTTGGACAGAATTAATAGGATGGAAGTGGTCGATTGGGTAGAATCCCACCACTCCCCGGTATATATAATCGTAAATAGGGATGAGGGTGCAGAGGAGAAGGGTTCAGGAAGAGAGCGGAGTGTGAGAGGTCGCACAGTTCCTAAGTATATCTGGCCAAAGGAGGGGAGAGCAATGTTAAGCAAATACGTGGTGGAGGAAGAATTTCAGATCATCAGGGTGGGGATTGAGGTAGCAGTTAAAGGTAATAAAATAGACAGAGCGGTAGAGCTTTTGGAGTATACGGGGAGGAAAATAGCGGAGGAGAAATCATACAGGAATAAGAATAGAGAGGTGGGAGAGGGTTGGTTCGATAAGGAATCTAGGGCAAAAAGGAAGGCAGTGTTGGGAGCGTTGGCTGAGTTCAGGAAACATGGTGAGAGGGGGTTAAGGGAAAAATTTTGCAGGATGAGGAAAGAATTTTAAAAAATGATAAGAGAGAAGAAGAAGGTTTGGCAGGAGGCTCAAACGGAAGCCCTAAATAGGGTGTGCAAGAACAGGGAAGGTGATAAGGTGTGGGCGAGGGTTAAAAAATTAATAGGGGGACGAGTAGTGTGACGAAACCGAAAATCGGATATGGAACATGGGTAGAGTATTTCCGGGAACTATTAGGAGAACAGGAAGGGTGGATAAGGGTCGACGGAGGTGATAAAGTAGATAGGGGGCTAGAGAGGGGCTGCCAAGAGCTGGAAAAGAGAATAACAGGTGAAGAGGTGATGGGAGTGATAAAGAAATTCAAGACCAGGACTGCGGGTGGGGAAAGTGGGATAACGAATGTGTATTGGAAGGAAGTAGCAGAAAATAAACAGATGATAGAGAGTCTTCAACAAGATATTTGAAGGGACGAAATTCCCTAAAGAATGGCAGAAGGGGATTATATATGTCCTATTTATAAAAATAAAAGGGACAGGACTAATCCCAGCAATTATAGAGGTATAACCCTGCTGGACTCCCTGAGCAAGGTGTACACGTGTATTCTAGCAAATAGATTGAGAAAGTGGGCAGAGGATTACTCAATTCTATCGTGCTTTCAAAATGGATTTAGTAAGGGGAGGATGACGGCTCATAATTTAATGATCGTGAGAACCATAATTGATAAATATGTGAGAAAAGCAGGTTCCAAAGTATTTATCACCACGATTGACTTCCAGAAGGCGTTCGATACAGTGAGTAGGGAGGCCCTGTTTGAAAAATTGGGGAGGATTGGGGTGGGAGAGAAGACGAGAAGAGCGATCAGAAGTATATATGAGAAAGTTTATTGTAGCATCAGGGTGAAGATGGAGGTGGTGAGTGGAGTGATTGAGTCGAACGTTGGGTTGAAACAGGGATGTAAATTGTCGCCAATCCTTTTCCCATTGTTTATAAACGACCTACTAGGTGGCCATGTAGAGAGAAAATGGGCTTACCCGGTGCTAGGCAAATAAGAAATTCCAGGATTAATCTTTGCGGATGATGTGTTGTTGCTGTCGTTGACAGCTGGAGGTTTGCAAAAAAGTTTGAATAAAGTAGGGAGTTTTGCGGAGAAATGGTCATTGAAGATTAATGGTAAGAAGTCTAAGGTGATGGTATGCAGGAAAGGGAATAAAAATAAACCGGGAGTATTTATTTATTTATTTATTTATTTATTTATTTATTTATTTATTTATTTATTTATTTATTTATTTATTTATTTATTTATTTATTTATCATAAGTCTGTACAGAGTTCTCCTCCATTTTCACAGACACTATACATAGGTGTACATAAATGCATGAATGAGGTTTTTTTGAATGATTCCATGACCGAATAATATTGTCATGCATGCATGAATAAATGAATGAACACTTCCCTCCCAGTCACGGACAGCCACCAACTGAGGAGAGAGCATTCGGTTGGCAGGATAAATGCATGGATGGGATTATGCATGACTACTGCCTGGTCGTGTTATCCACCCCTGATGAGAAAAAGGAGCCACCTTCCCAAGGATAACACGTCCGGCCCTTTCCCTTGAGGCCCAAACGGAAGACCCCACCTGATCTAATAGCTGTCAAACACTAATTTCTCACCATTCCCTAATTTCTGCGAGGCACACGTAAGCGGAAATCCCGCACCCCATGTGCCCCCCTCCCTATTCTTCTTTGTTGCATTTAGATCACTCTACATATTCGATTGGGATAGGCCCGTCCTATCCCGTCCTACTTCGGTTATAGCCTTACATAAGTGTATGAATTAATGAATTAATTAATTAATTGGCTATGATTCCCTATCTAAAATAGTGCCCTTTGCACAGGCGGATCGCCATTCCACATGCACGGGCCACGCCTACGATTATCTACATGAGTGTATGAATAAATGAATTAATCAATTAATTACCAATTCCCTAACTGTATTGAGAAAACACGTATGGATGGATTTATGGATGGGTATATGGATATTCATGCATGCATGTTAGGAAAAAATACTCATCCCTCCCAGTACGGATAACCAGTAACTGGGGAGAGAGCCCTTGTTATGAATTAAATAAATGATTGAATGAATAATATATGTGGAATGAGTAGTGAATGAATGAGTGAATGTTATCAACCTACAGCCACGGATCGCCAGCAGCTGAGGATGAAACATTATATCCATTGGGCCCTGTCTCATTACAAACAGTTTGACAGTTAATTACGTTATGGCTTACTAACATATCGACTTTACAGTGCTACACATACTAATATTCCTTTTACTACATAGCCCTATTGGCAATTTCTTAACTAATCGGTTCGCAACACAATCATCCATCCGTAATATGACCTACCCTCATTGTAGGCTCTTTCAACACTCTTCTACATGAATTTCTAATTACAATTAACAGTTTACTGAGATTACCAGGTTTATACCATTCTTTGCTTATCATCTTAATAATCCTATAGCCATTCTCATCCTCATTTATCATATATTGTTCCTTGTTATTCAAAAATTTCCTTCTTACCGCTATGGTTTCTTTACATGATTTCAACATGTGAAATTCTTCTCTGTTTTCACCACAGAGAAGGCACCTTGTTGCATCTTTCACTTTAATCCATCCCCTATTCTTGTAAATTCCCATTAACCACCATATCAAACCCCTGATTTCTTTTCTATTTACACTCACAATATTTATGTTCATATCCTGCCTTATCCTAATAAACTCTGAGAGGGTCGCCTTGCTTCTACACTCGGATACCAACCACTGTCTTTGAATATCTCTGAGTCGTCTAATGATTAGTTTATTCGTTGATCTTTCCAACCTCTCCCAATAACTTCCATATCCCAACCTATCTAATATATTTCTGATTTTCGTTAACCAATACTCTCCCTGGATATTATCTCTCTGATGTTGATATGCGATCAGCAGAAGCTCTCCACCCTCTCTTCCTTTCAATCTCAACAGATATTTCAGAACTCTCTTAAGAACATCTACTTGGATATTTTCTTCACATATTAATCTTACTCCACAATTTGCTGTACAATTTGGTAACCCCATTACAATTTTACAGAACTTACTTATAACCTGATTCAGCATCTCACACTCTTTCTCAACACCCCATAGCTCAGCTCCATAAAGCATTCGATTTTTAACTACGGCTTGCAGGACATTTCTCTGAATCTTATAGTCTATATTTGGGAATTTATTTTCAAGAATTCTAATTACTGATAATGCTGCAAGACCTTTCCATTTGGCTTGTTTTATTTGATGGATCCACTTCCCGTTGTTTGCTATATATATTCCCAGGTACTCTAATCTATTTGTGACCTCCACTTGACAACCATCAATCGTCCATTGTTCATTCTTCGCTCGTTTACAGCTTTTCTTACAGATCAGAACTTTCGTCTTGGAAATGTTAATTTTTAATGACCACGTTTTAGCAAACTCTGTCACAGCACTAATGCTCTTTTGCATGCCTGCGGCCGTTAACGTCATCAGCAGAACATCGTCCGCGAAAATTAGGCCTGGTATTTCTTGATTTACTAAAACTGGACTCATCCAGTTATCACCTCCATGTCCATTTAATATATCGTTTATAAATAACAGAAATAAAATAGGAGATAGCTTACATCCTTGTTTCAAACCCAATAAAGAATCTATTTGACCACATGTTACCCCATCACCTACCCTTATACTGCATTGCACCCTTCGGTAAACTGCCTCCAATGCTTGTACCATCTTACTAGATACCCCTAATAGGCGTAATTTTGCGAACAATGCACCCCTGCTGACTGTGTCAAAGGCCTTTTCAAAATCTATAGCTGACATATATAATTTTCCTGCTTTCGGTTTTATATACTTATCTATTATTGTTTTTACAATCATGATGTTATCTATTGTTCTTCTGCGTTTTCTGAAACCACTTTGATATTTCGAGAGGATGGAGACTTCTTCCGCCCATATCATCAGTCTATTTGCCAGAATTCCTGTATATAATTTACTTAGGGAGTCCAATAGTGTTATACCTCTGTAGTTGTTTGGATTACTTCTCTCCCCACGCTTCTTGTAAATTGGACATATTATACCTGTCTGCCATGCCTTAGGAAACTCTAAAGAATCAAATATCCTACTGAACAATTTTACTAATATTTCCAGCATTTGTTGACTTTTTACTGCTTCTTTCCAAAATTCATTAGTTATACCACTGAAGCCCCCCGCTTTCCTACATTTGACCTTTCTAATCATTTCTAAAACCTCACATTCTGTTATTTCTTCATCTAAGCAGGGGATACAAATCTCTAAGCCCCTCGAGATATCCATACATGTTCTATTATTTATCCAAGTATCCTGTCCTCCTAGCAATTTATTAAAATAATCAATCCAGACTCCCTTCTCAATTTTAACATTGGCATATCCTCTCTCACCTCTACTTATTTTGTTAATTCTATTCCATACCTTATCACTTTGATTATTCTTACAGTCTATGTTTATTAATTTTGCCTCCTCCTGTTGCCATATCCTCTTTTGCTCTACTAACAACACTAACAACCTTAGGCTCCCCCACTTTTCTATATGCCTTTAGGGCTCTAATCACCTCCATTTTCTTTGTTTTACACACATCTTTGTACCATCCTTTCCTTTTATCTTTATTATTATTATTCTGTTTCCTTCTCACATGAGCTATAGTTTTAAAGGGTTTCTCTACCAGTTCTACCGCTAAGTCCACCTTACTAACGCAACCTCTATTCCACTCTTAATTATCTGGAATTATTCTCCCTTTAAATATGACTCTACTCTTTTGGGGGTATTCTCGCACCACTTGTATTTATTAATTATCCTAATATTATCTTTTTCTGTTACAGTGTTACGTTCCTCCTGTTCTTTCTCATACACTTCTAGGGTAACAGATACCGGGGAATGATGTTATTCGGCCCATTCTAATATCTCTATTTCCTTTACAATCTCTAAAATATCTCCCGTACACACAACCAAATCAATTACACTACCTCCCTGCGCTGTAATATATGTTAGCTTTCCCGTTTCATCTCCCCGCCACCATCCATTTAGAATATATAAATTCTCTGCGGTACATAGTTCTAGTAGTTTATCCCCATATACATTACGTTCCTTATCCCGACTGTTTCTGCTACCTCTCATTGGCTCTATTCCTTCTTTACTGTATGCGGGAATTGACTCTCCAATTCGTGCGTTCCAATCCCCCAACATAATGATTCCTGCTTCTTCATATTTACCTCTCATTAGGTTAATCTCCTCTATTAAATCCTCAAAAAAGTTCACATTGGTATATGGTGACCCCATCGGATGGTTATATATAAAGGCTAAGCGTATGTCTCTCTGTTTACTCCCTTCCAGTTTAAGTTTGATCCAAATTACATCTTGCATATCGTTAGGCAATTCTTCGATCTGACTACTAAACTCTTCCTTTATCAGAAGTGTTATTCCTCCCGGAATCCTCCCTCGAGTCCCTCGTTTTCTTTTTATTACACTTCTCGTAACATAGCCCTTCCATGTTAAAATCTTTCCTTCCGGCATCCATGTTTCTAAAAAAGCAAATATCTCAAAATTTTCCACAAGCTCAGACACTCCATCATTCCCCAGTTTACTTAATATGCCTTCTATATTTACAAAACCAATTTTCAATGCTAGTTATTTCACTTTCCTATTATCTGAGACACTACCTGTTTTACTACGTGTGTTTATTGTTTTATCAATTTGTACTATACTTCCATGAGGGTAACTAGAAATTTCCCCTAACTTCTTTCCTTCCCGTTTATTACCTTTTCCATCTGAGAACACTCCCTTCTTAGCCCATAAGTCCTTCAAGCTCTGTCCCTGCTTCTTTTTCTTATCGTCCTCTGTCCTGCAGCTGCTTTTTTCAGCTACCGGAGTAGTACACGAACTATTACCCGGTTCCTCATCAGGTGTTAAACATTTACTTACAGGTCGTCTCTCCGTAGTAGTGGCAACGCCCTCACTGTCAGTAGGTGTCAGCAACCTTGGCGACACGAGCTCTGCTCCTGTTTCCTGCACGTCATCATTCTTTCTTCCGTGTTGCGCCGGTACCGCACTTCCTCCTCGCGCCAGGGCTTCCAGCTGGGATGGCGTGTAGTTCTTTCTCCAACCATCGCCTGTGATGAATAGTCTTTTGCCTCTAATAAACGCTGTAAGGCCCTCCCTTCTTGCTCTCCCCAAGTGGAATCGTAGGATTTTCATCTCTTTCCTTTCTTCAATTCCCAGGTCTCTCTGAATCCAGACTTCCGTCCCTTTTAAATTCCTAGCATTCCGGAGAATTTGGTGGGTTTTCATTCCAGATACCAATTGTACTTTAATCGGTCTGTTCCCTTGGATCCTTCCTATTCTCTGCACGTCGTCCACATCGGATTCCGTACAATTTACTTTCACTCCTTGTGTGAACACTTCCAACACAGCATCTAGTAACGCCAGTTTGTCCTCGCTTCTATTGTCCTTAATCCCATGTATGACCAGACATCTGCTACGTTGGGCAAGCACTGATCTCCGGGCCTGCATCTCCAGCTCCCGTGTGCGCTGCTCCAATACCAGTCGGTGTTCCTTAGCAATTTTCATTTCTTCCTGGTATTTATCTAGAGATTCTTTTATACCTGCCATATCACCCCGAAGGCTGTCTTTCATATCCTGAATATCTTTATTCTGTGCCATAATGAGCTCCCTCGTTGTGTCTGTTTGGCTGCCCTCTTTCATCACCTCCTTGATCTTAGCTATATCTTCCCAATTCAGTGGCCCAGGGTTGCTTTCCACTCCTCCAATTACTAATAATGCAGCAATCACTAACGCTGCCAGCACGATTTCAGAGTATTTTATATCACATTTTAAACCACATACCTGATATTTTATTCGATTGTTCCATCGGCCGATGACCGCTCGGTAGAGTTCTATGCTTATTCCCATTATGCTTACGCCACAACACTCAACACTCCGCACACACGTCTGCTTCGTTTGCAGGGCTCCAATCGACTGTAACCGGGAGTAAAGTGGGTAATAAACGGGAAGAGATTGAGGTGGTGGAAATGATGGAGTACCTGGGGGTGATGCAGAGTAGAAATGGCAGTTGGATGGAGCAGATTAGGCGTATCAAATGGAGAGGCCAAGCAGCACTCTCAGTAAATAGGATATTGGAAAATAAATTTAGAGGAGCAAGCTATGCTATTCAAAGCATGGTATTTAACACGATGATGAAGGGTAAAATGCTGTATGTTTCGGAGGTATGGGGTGTAGAAAAAGAGTGTGTGATATTAGAATAGGTAGAGAGTATGTTCTGCAAGATTGTTACAGGCCTACCCTTGTGCACCGCGAGTGCAGGTGCGAAGATGTTATTTAAAGAGTATATGAAGGTAGATATTTTAAAAAGATTGCTTGGTTACTGGTGTAGATTAAGAGAAGGGACAGGGGGCCAGATCCTACAGTCGGCCTACCAAAGTCAGATGGAGAATAATTATGGTGACTGCTGGGTGGACAAGGTGAAAAACACCTTAGATAGACTGGGGTTGGGCGAGTTTTATAACGTTAAATGGGGCGGGAGTAAGGGAACGCATTGGAAACACGTGATTAAGAGGGCGAGAGATATTGTTGAACAAGAATTGGAGGCCGAATGCCGGCAGAAGGCTACCCTAAAAATATTTCTGAGAGTTAACCAGAAGCTAAATCTGAGAGTGGTAAATGTAAATAGGGGGTGAGAAGAGGGCTAATCTGGTGGTTGTTGGGTGTATATGTTAATAAGGGTTGGACTAAGTTAAAAGTAAATACGTTGTGTGTATTATGTGGTGAAGGAAGGAAAGACTTTCATTTGCTGACAGAGTGTAAAGAAACGCTGGAAGAGAGACGGCTGTTTAATAAACAACAGTTGGAGTGGATTTCTCATCCGTGCAATGAAGACAAGCTTTTGAGATGGTTAGTGGTGGAATGGAAAAGTGCTGGAAATTTGTGTAAGTTTTTTACAAGAATCAGAAACAGATGCTCAGTAGCCTTCAAGGCAAGTCTCAGTTGTACCATGAGAAGGAAGTTAGTGTAGTGGTTTGTCATGACACAAGCAATGTACTGAATCAGCACAGTGGAGTTGTCGACCTTCCTAGCTTCTGACTAGTAGCGGTAAGGGGGAGGGGAGGTGGTGGCGTGTGTCACTACACTAGCCTATGCAATAGATACTAGTTCAGGCGGGTGACACATGCCATCACGTATCCAGGAATTGAGGTGGTTTAACCTGGGGTTGGCGTACTTTGCCCTTTAAAATTTATTTTAATTGCCCTTTTAATTTTATTTTTTAATTCAGCTGGCAGAGAGGCCAGTGGACTAACTTTCCCTTGTGTTCTTTATTTTATGCTGTTATGCCCACCAGTGTGGGTATCATTGTATCTTTATAATGTATTGTAGATGACATCTAGGTTTCCTGGTTTTATTGTCCTTGCTGTAATTATCGTAGTTTTGCATGTTATTTTCTTTTTTTCCTAATTGAGGATTGTTATTTTTCTCCGTTAAGATCGATTAGGATGTGTAAACTGTAAGATCGGGAGAAAAATAAAGGTTTACTATTACTATTAAAGGTTTAAAAGACTATTAAGGCACATTACTTATAGGATTTTCATAATGATGACGAAGGGGTCAAATAAAGCAAGGCATAAATCCTCCAAGCGATAGATTCTTGTGAATGTGATACGTACACCAGTTACTATCCGACATATAACCCCAATTATCGGTTTCCGAGCCTCATGAGACATGTCTGGTCGTGACATCCCAGGGAAGGGTGGTAACAGTTCCTCACCAGGGGTGATGTCACGGCCAGACAGATTTAGGTTAGAGGTAGTATATATTTATGTAGTAAAGTAGTTAGTTTAGTTAGGTGGTGTATTAAATGTGGAGCTGGCGATCCGCCCATGTGCAAGGTGTTACATGGTAGATTTAGAAGTAGTTAAGTAGTAAGTAGTTAGTGCCTAGCTATAAATAGTCTGTGAGTGTTTATTTTGAATTGTATATGAGAACATTGTAACTGGGCGAAAGCCTGTTATGTTCAGTTCAATAAATTCAATATAACCTCAATTATTTCTTAAGCATTTTCGTAAATAGGGAACATGCATGATCCGGGGTTTTAATTAAAAATATGCTAATCTGATTCAAAATTTCGTGCAGAATTCAAAAATGTGATCAGAATGTACAAATAATAACTCCAAACATGATAAAAATCTACGAAAATGTCACGTCACGCAAGTACGCGATCTCATTGGTCTGACGTCATCGTACAGGTTGACTGAATTAGCAGACGAAATAACACATAGTGCGCTGTGAGAAGCAGGATACACTTCGCGTATTTCTACTTTACGTTAGTGTCTAGTATGATTAAATTCGAGGTCTATACATCGGATAATAATCTGAGTGGTATATTTTAGACTTAAAATGAATCCTGCGCAGACAGTGAGGCAGAAAACTTATAAATGGTGTAGCGTTCCGATGTGCAATAGCACATCGCATACCATACCAAACAAATTGTTTATACATGTTCCAAAGACGCTAAAACTAGGGAGAAATGGATTTTGGCGAGCCGGAAAAATGCTGGTGATATATCGGAAAAGTCTACAGTTTATTTTTTTTGAAGATTTTAACGTAAGATGAATTTGTTTGAATTTTCAAATCATTTTTCCATGTCAGCTGTTCTAGTGGTAAAACTTTAAATTTTAATGTATGATGCTTTATTTAAATGCTTCAATTACATCTTGGAATATGAAAGTAATAAACAGTGCATTAAATAATGCTGATTATTAAAGTATTCTCCAAACCTAACCTATGTTTTGGGTGATCCATGTCAAGATAATAAATCAAAGGGGTTATGAACCATTTTGACAGCTCTAATTCTACCAATATATCTTGGCATGGGACAGTTATGTATGTCTTTATTGAAGAGCTTAATTGGTAAAGAACCGGGCGAGTTGGCCGTGCGCGTAGAGGCGCGCGGCTGTGAGCTTGCATCCGGGAGATAGTAGGTTCGAATTCCACTATCGGCAGCCCTGAAGATGGTTTTCCGTGGTTTCCCATTTTCACACCAGGCAAATGCTGGGGCTGTACCTTAATTAAGGCCACGGCCGCTTCCTTCCAACTCCTAGGCCTTTCCTATCCCATCGTCGCCATAAGACCTATCTGTGTCGGTGCGACGTAATGCCCATAGCAAAAAAAAATTGGTAAAGAAATTTAGGCTATATCTAAATAGTCTATAATGTAACAAAGAATAGGCGTGTACATCATGAAAGGAAACAACGTGAATTTAACAAATGTATAACTCTACACAAAACCAATGCTTGTTTGTTGGGGTCTTATAAGTTAACAATGCTCAATTATAATAATTATCATCATATTAATGAAATAAATAACATAATTGCACACAGGTGAAAATAGTGATGTAGGTGTTTAAAATATTATCCAACTTAGCCTAAGTTTTAGGTTATACAAGACAAGTCAATAAACCGAAGGATAAAAATACCGCGCGAGTTGGCCGTGCGGTTAGGAGCGCGCAGCTGTGAGCTCGCATCCGGGAGATAGAAGGTTTTGAACCCCACTGCTGGCAGCCCTGAAGATGGTTTTCCGTGGTTTCCCATTTTCACACCAGGCAAATGCTGAGGCTGTACCTAAGGCCACGGCCGCTTTGTTCCCATTCCTAGGCCTTTCCTGTCCCATCGTCGCCATAAGACCTATATGTGACGGTGTGACGTAAAGCAAACAGCAAAAACAAAACAAAAGTCACAGCACCCAAAGACATTCCTGTATTGAGCGACTAAAATGTCACCAGGACACTTTTCTTTCATGATATGCTCAGCTTGTTAAAAGCCAAATGTAATTAATGTTATTGGCTTCACGCCCCGCTAACTACTTCCACGATTTTCGGAGACGCCGATGTGCAGGAATTTAGTCCTGCAGGAGTTCTTTTACGTGCCAGTAAATCTACCGACACGAGGCTGACGTATTTGAGCACCTTCAACTACTACCGGACTGAACCAGGATCGAACCTGCCAAGTTGGGGTCAGAAGGCCAGCACCTCAACCGTCTGAACCACTCAGCCCAACTTGTGAAAACTAGATGAAGTCATATTTATCTTTATCATGTTTAACTTTTTCCCTCCACAAAGATATTTAATTCTCTTTCATGGGCCCCGGAAGTGGGTAGGCCAGTTGCCCCAACCATATATATTTTTTTAGAAATGATAGGTTATAGACCTATAGTACTATGATCTTTCTTTCTTTCTTTCTTTCTTTCTTTCTTTCTTTCTTTCTTTCTTTCTTAATCAGTTTATCCTTCAGGGCTGGTTTTCTCTCGGACTCAGCGAGGGATTTCACCTCTACCACTTCAAGGGCAGTGTCCTGGAACGTGAGACTTTGAGTATGGTGATGAAACTGGTGAGGAGGGCCATTACCTCGCCCAGGCGGCCTCACCTGTTATGCTCAACAGGGGCCTTGTTGGAGGATGGGAGGATCGCAAGGGATAGACAAGGAAGAGGGAAGGAAACGGCCGTGGCCTTAGGTGCCTGGAGGAGAAGTAGGAAAATACGAAAAACCACTTCGAGGATGGCTGAGGTGGGATTCGAAATCCTTCTACTCAGTTGACCTCCCGAGGCTGAGTAGACCCCGTTCCAGCTCTCGTACTATTTGTTTTCAACTTTCATGGCAGAGCCGGGAATCGAAACAGGGCCTCCGGAAGTGGCACACATTAACCACTACACCACAGAAGCGGACTAGTACTATAATGCTACCTATATGTTTATGTTAGTGCTGAAATCTGATTTCTTACTTTACTAATGCTGAAAGCCCGAAAATGTAATGTTATTCTTTAATAGGGGAATCAGTCCAGAAGGAAATATTGAAAGTGATGTGATATCTATCCAGGTTCGTTGTTATCCTAATACTATGGGTTACAGTACATTGCACATATATAAAAGACGCCACTTACAAACTTGCTTGTTATCCGCTAATTTCTGCGGCCACAAAAGTCACATTTTTCAAGAATGATGACATCTACACATGGTAGATTGTCTGACTGTGCTGTTTTGAACCTTTCTTCTGTCATTTCGAAGTTATTCGCGATCATGAATAATAAACGATCGGCTTTTAGCAACGGCTGATGCACAACGGCTGGTAGAGCTCCATGCGGTACTGGATCGTGACGTCACAGCGCGCCGCTTACGTCAGAGGCCGTTTCACTCGCCTTGCGGAAAGGCACTATTAAATATTTTTTTAATGGTAGAAAACAAGGCAACATACCACAACGTAATACGTTTACGTACTATTTCCTTGGTGTACTTTTCAAAAAAAATATTTTTGAAAATGATGCATGTTCCCAATTGTTTCATACTTCCCCCTTTGGCGTTCGCCATTCTGGTTTTTATGGTTACTCTGAGGGGCGACAGTATATTAAGGGCAACCGTACTAAAAAAATACAAGTCACCGAGTGAGTGGCTGCGCGGTTTGGTTCACGTACCTGTCAGCTTGCACTCGGGAGATTCGGTAGAGAGTTTTAATTCCACTGTCGGCAGCCCTGCTTCCTTCCTACTTCTAGCCCTTTCCTATCCCATTTTCTGTGGCGGTACGACGTAAAGAAGATTGTAATTTCTTAATCAGTCAGATGCTTTACTTCCATAATGCATTGTCTTATTGGCGATAATGCGCTATTTAATAATAATAATAATAATAATAATAATAATAATAATAATAATAATAATAATAATAATAATAATAATAATAATAATAATAATGTATTTACGTCCCACAAACTACTTTTTCGGTTTTCGGAGACGCCGAGGTCCCGGAATTTTGTCCCGCAGGATTTCTTTTACGAGCCAGTAAATCTATCGATGCGAGGCTGATGTATTGGAGCCCCTTCAAATTCCACCGGACTGAGCAGGATCGAGCCTGCCATGTTGGGGTCGGAAGGCCAGCGCCTCTACCGTTTGAGCCACTCAGCCCGGCATAGCCTTCCGGTATTTACTGTGTATGAAACGTTCATCTTGCTAAATTGACCGTGATCCATTTGAGGATGACATTACATTCATAATCTTTCATGTGGGCACAGATTTGTTTCCTATTATTTCACTGCCTGCTAAAGAGGGTGAGTGACCTGCCAAAAGCTGCTATCTAGTGAGTATAGCTTGTGAACATAATGAAAATCGTAAAGAATGTTGTTAAGAACAATCGAAGTTAAAAGAAACCGTAACGTAGCAGTTGCTTTGTCACGGTTGATTATTTCACAGTCAGGTGATCAAGTTTACATTATTTTGGTTTCATATATTTTTTAAAATATTTCTTCGGTAAAAAAGGAATTAAAAGTGGAGAACTGATGGTGAGTTGCTGTCAATATTCACTTTCGAAATGCCACAAAAACGTTAATATCTACTATAAATTTCAAATTCGTTTGTCGTATAATTTCGAATGGTAGGTAGCTTCTTGAGTTTGGAAAGGACTAGTCGGACAGTGGTGTAGCATTTTTCGACTGTAACCTCTAAAAAGTATATTGCTGTAGTTAAAATGCTGGCGATTACCTACAACATTTCAATTTCTTGTAAACTTGTAAAGCAGTAGCAGTTATAAATAACATAACGGAATGGTTCATCTGAGTAACTTTTCAATTTTAGTCTTTCTTTCATAATACCGGTAATTAATTATTTTGTATTTGTGTTGTATTGTTTTCTGGCTGAGGAATATTAATTGATGATTAACGCTACTAAATGTAATTTAATGAAATTATGATATACTATGATCACTAAAACTTTTGTGGAAATTTCTACACAATTATTATACCTGTAATACTATGGATAGTATGTAGAATATAGCTCCATAAATCAAAAGATAATGTTTAATTTCAATTTACCTTTGAACTTTGAATCCTACAAACTCCCTCCTTAGCATATGAGTTTCCTTTAATCATTTTCGTTCCTGTGTATGGCTTTCTTTCTTTCTTACGTACATTGTATTTATATTTCATTTCCTGCATAAGTGGCATATCTTGATATTATTGACTGTTGAGGTTGGCTTAGACGTTGCCTACGAGATATTGAAGGCCGGGAAATACAGCACACTGGAGGCGGTCTCGAGATACTTCCGACTACCGCCACTAGAGTTCTCTTTACTGAACTGTCTCGCCCACTAATTACCACATGTTCGAATACGAAAAACTATAACAATTCATTAAAACTAGTAATTTCAGAAGACACTAAACAGATATGAGATAAAAATATGGACCAAGAACAATGGTATCACTTGCTTTCTACAACGTATTTCTCACACTATGCTAAAACGAAATAAATAATTCACGAAAACTTTGTGATAAACTAAGCAGTGGCGGCTGGTGGTATCTGAAGCTGGATGTTGCACCAAAATTTTCAATGTTGCAATTTTAAATGAGAATCTTACAGAAATAACAAGAATCCCTAGTATCGTTGTGTAAAAAACTGCACTCCTATTAAAATTGAAATATATCCAGCAATTAAAACACAGGAAATAATAGGCTATTTGTACAGTATAACTACAGTTATTCTTACCACAATTGAATTGAAAATTTGCCCTCCTGTTTTTCATTGACGCAAACTTGTCAGTCACCCGTTGATTGAAGTCTGCGATTTCCATCACCAGATCTCTTTCTATAGAAAGTATTGCCAAGGCAGACTATCTTTCCTAGGTCATAGAGTTTCTTAAGAAAGCTTTTATTCTATTCAAAGTAGAAAAACATCTTTCTGCTTCGACAGACGTCATAGGGATTGTAAGAATTAACTTCAACAGTTTCAAGCACTCAGTGAACGTCCTCTCTAGGTTGATGGTTATTATAAACACTGCTATACTAACAGCACTCGGTCTCAAAAGCCAAGAATAACGGCCGAGAGGACTCGTCGTGCTGACCACATGACACCTCGTAATCTTCAGGCCTTAGGGCTGAGCAGCGGTCGCTTGGTAGGCCAAGGCCCTTCATGGGCTGTAGTGCCATGGGGTTTATACTAACAGCACCCGACAATGATCTGAATTCTTGTGCTAAATAGATGGGTGATAGTTCATGGCTTAGTTTCAGTTTGTCCAAAAAGTATACATTGAACACACGGTCTGTAAGGTACCTTCAGGGAACTTAGAACACTACAAGGGGAATTTATCTGGAAGAAACAATAATGAAGCTGCAAGATGACCTGAGAAACGAAAACGATTTTTAGCCTGGGAAATTATCACATCGCACACTTCCTTTGCTTCTCTTTTCCATTCAGTCTTGTCCAATTTCTTTTTCTTCAATGAGTAATCGGTAGGTTCACTACCGCTCGTGAGGTCAATTTCTTCTCGGATCTTGGAGATGTTTACTTCAAATGCTGAAACGGCCTTATGTGCAGAACCCGCATCAGTGTATCCGTGTTGTAGCTGACCGAAAAGAACTTCGAATAGTGGCTCCTAAATGACCACTTTTACCATTCTTTCCGATTACTTTCTGGGGAAGTTCAGATACCTTAAAACATTTTTTCTGATTTAATTACCTGTATCCTATTTCTCAATTTAAAGACTGTTTTTCTTAATCTGATATTTTATTTTCTCATCATTATATATTAGATTTAACAGAGCAAATAGCCTTCCTTTGACACAGAAACGAGTCGTGCACTCCTTTTTCCTTTGTGGCTGACGTAGAATAGTTATTTGCTGAAGATATGACATGTTCATCGTTAACTGAATCGGAAATTTTATTAAATATTGCTGACAATACGTAATTTCTTGGAGCTGGATCATTTCTGCGTTTGACACTTTTTTCTATTTATGAACAGGATACACACTAAAACAGAAGGGAATTTGTTGGGAAGAATTCGTTTGATTGATGTGCTTACACTGAAATCTGATGTATTAAAATGCAAGCTACATACTCGGGAATAATTGTTAGGTACCCAAAGTGATCCTTCATTACCACCTTGCTTGCCTGCATTTCTCTCTTAAACCGCACTCCGAAGGAAAACTATGGAACGTCACATTTTCTGGCGTTTTAGCGGTATCCGAGGTACATAGAGGTACATAACACCTTTGATGGGTTGAGTGGCTCAAAAGTTTGAGGCGCTGGCCTTCTGACCCCAACACTGCAGATTCTATCCTGGCTCAGTCCGGTGCTATTTGAAGGTTCTCAAATACGTCAGCCCCATGTCGGTAGATATTCTGGCACGTTAAAGGACTCCTGTGGTATTAAGTTCTGGTACCTTGGCATCTCCGAAAAAACGTAGAAGTAGTTAGTTGTACGTAAGGCCAATAACATTATTATTATTATTATTATTATTATTATTATTATTATTATTATTATTATTATTATTATTATTATTATTCTCACCTTTACAGAACGTCACAGACACTCACCGACAGAAACAATACTCACAATGAATTGCACAAGATCAACACAGCATCATAATTACTCTGCACATCACAATGTTAAAGTCCGCCAAGAACAGAACGGAAACCTGACATCTAGCGGCCAAACCGTGAACACGGTCGGGCCATCTTTTCAGCGATAAATGAGTAGCTATGTCCCGGCCTTCTGGCTATATTTCGTAGGCAACGGCTTAGGTAGTGTTACAGAGGACTGGCGTACGAGATGATGTTAGTGTCTATTTCTGCCGTAGTTCTTAATCCGAGGTAAGGATTGCCAATCGCACTCGGCTTCTGATCACTCACTTCCTTTCTTCCTTCCTTCCTCCCTTTATGAGTTAGTCAGCTTATTTTTTCCTCAGCAGAAAAAAATAAAGCAGCAGAGGCCAGGCCGTTCACTCCCTTCTTTATGGCTTTGTGAATTAGTTAAAATAATAATTAGCAGCACATGCTGGTAAGCTTCTTTTCTCCAGCAAAAAAGTAAAATAATAAAAATAACAATAGTAAAGCACAAGCCAACCTCCTGGTGTATCATTGTTCAGAATGAAGTATTTCAGAAAAATGTAAGAGAAAGAAAGAAAAAGAATGAATTAAAATAAAATAAAATAAAAAGATATGAAAGAAATTAAAAGAAAAGAAATGACTATATTTAATATATTTAAGAGTGGAGGGAGGATGAGAACCTGGGGACCCGCCGCGCTAAACGATTTAAATCGCTCGCCCGGTAATTTTAGTTCAGGCCCTACGACGGCCAGAGGCGCTAACATGCAATTCTCGGCAATCTGTGGCAGCTCCCGGCAGTCTTTGCGGCAGCCGTTGTGTACAGAAGTGAAAAATAACGGTGAGAGTCGCCTCTTACTTATTCTCTTTGGCGTTTATGAGATGTACTACGAATACATACGAAGATAACCGGGCAGTGACGATTTCGTGTTCACAGCGGGAAAGTGTATTTACAAGTGGTTATCTTGAAAAGAAGAAAATTACGTGTGTATGTATTTTCTAATATCTACTTGTGGATTGTGTTCGTTCGTACTTTACCTGTGGAATTTGTGTCTTGTACGAATTTTCTAATAACTACTTGTGGATAGTGTTCGTGCGTACTGTTCCTGTGAAATTTGTGTATTTCGTTGGGTGTGCCCAACTATAGTGCTATTTAGTTATGTGCCGCGTGTTTATTTAGCTTTTCTTCAGTGTAGGCAGGCCTACTTACATCGCGTTATAATGATCAACGTCAAGCAACACTCGTGTTCTGAATGTGGTAAAAGCTATGAGTATAATAAAAGTCTTAGGCAATATGTTTCTAAAGCCCATCCAGAGAAACTAGATGAAATTGCGCCTTATTTAAAGGACGAGATATCTCTTCCACACCAGTGTACATTTTGTGATTAATAATTCACGCACAGTTATAATTTAAAACGGTACGAGCGTCAGTGACACACAAACTTAAATGGAGGACTTGAGACAGAGGATAAACAATTTCCTTCTTTCTCAAGCTTCCTAGAGTGGAAAAAGCACATTGAAAGTGAAATATGTTCACAGTATGTAAAGAAAAGGGGGTTCTTACACTGCAACAGATAAAAGGAAGAGACATTACTATGTGAGTCATTGATGAGGCTTTTTTTGTGTTCTTAAAGTAAACGCATCAGGCTCTTGAAGCTTCAGGGAAGCAACAAGGTTGATGAGATGTGTCCAGCAAGTATTCGACTAATTGAACACGAAAATGGAACATGTAAATTAAAATATGTTCCCACTCACAGGGGTCATCAAAACGATCTAAGCTATCTTGTTCTTACAGATGTAGGAAGAAAAAAACATTAGTGACAGATATTGCCAACCAGATTCCCTTTCAAGCTATTCTGGACAAAATTCATGAATCTGTGACTGACTCAAAGTTTGAAAGAATTCATTTAATCACAAAACAGGATTTATATAATACCTATTGAGCGTAGTTTTAACTTGAGCTCTAAATCCGTCAGACATCAATGGGATGATACAAGTATTGGGGCCTGGGTCAATGAAGTTAATTCAGGTGACAGTCCTTGTGTATTATTCTACAAACCAGTGAAAAGTGTCAGTTGGAAGATTTAGACTACAGATAATGCTAAGAATAAATCAGTAAGGCAAAAGGACTTTGCAATAATGCAGCCTGTATGAAAATCAAGGAAGCTCCTTGTTAATACAGAGTTGTGAACATTCAAACTCAAGCCTGTCCGACTGTATGGTTGTGAAACATGGGGACTAACCAGGAGCAACCTCACGACTTTTGTAAACAGATGTCTGAGTAACATCCTGACGATATGGTGGCTGCATGTTATTTCAAACGCAGATCTGTGGAGTAGGACAGAGCAAACTGCGATCAACGCTGAAGTTCGATGCAGAAAATGAAAGTGGTTCAGGAACACACTAAGGAGAAACACAAACCTCTTTGACAAACAAGGGCAGTACTGCGGATGCAGGTTAACAGAGTACCAGTAGATCTATACAAGGGACCTCTTAATGGGAAAAGACCTTCAGGAAGACCCCGAAGCACCTGGAGAAGGAGATCAACAAGGTATGCCGGACCCTCCAAATTGATAACTGGGAAGAGTAGGCTCAAGATCGAAAAGGATGAAAGAAGATTGTGAGATAGGCACGGGAACTTCACGTCCCTCAGAAGCCTACGGAGTGAGTGAGTTAGTGAGTGATGCAACCGGCGCACCTACGCGTTAAACACATACGTCAGATAATTCGAGGCCAGGATCGCAACTGGGAAAGGCGATTGACACAGCCCTGAACTGGAAACGGTTTTAATCATAAATCAATAAAGGATATGACTCAAACAGTACTAGCAAAGAAATGCCAATAAGATTTAAATAAGGGTTTATTAAGAATTAAAATAAAAAAACAAACAAGAAAATTGAAGTCAATGATTAAAAAGGGAAAAGAATTTCAACGTGAACATACCGTCTTCAGTGGTTTTTACAACATCGTTGTAGGAGCTCAACATTATTACGCTCAAGAATAATAAGGGTAATTGTGACAAGCTCCATGTCTTAAATTCAGCCATATTACATTATCACCAATATTACTATTAACACGGCCTAACTTGGTCGTTCTTTCACGAGACTCGTTTCATTTTTAACGTAGGCGTGTGTACATCTCATTCTCGACACAACAACAATAGTCATGACTCATTCATTGCCACACGAGTCATGGAGTACAAAAGGGAGAAGAAAAACTGAAAGAATGAAGGCATCAGCATGGGACAGAGACCAACATCTCTGAATCACAGCAACAAAGATAAATCAAAGAGAATCGCAGGCTTGGGCGTGACTAAAACTACGAAAAAGTAAACATGGCGGCCCCTTGAGCAAGCAAACGCCCAAGCCGGGGACATGGCAAAAATAAATAATATCGTACCAAGAATAAACATGAGGCACTGAAACAAGATTAAAATAAAAATTGAGCTGGCTGATATATCATCTTTTCGCCCCTTCCTCACTCATCAACACACATCCCAGCATTCACACACACGCCGGTACAACCAACAATATGAGCGGCCACTCCACTTATCAAAGTCGAAATTAATTCATGCACCGTGACTCACCTGGTCACTAATCAGGCCTCGTGTAAATCAAGTAGCAGCGTGCACCACACAGATAATTTAACAACGAGATCGTAGGAATCCCGTACACAAACTCATTACTACAGGCACTCCGTACGATGTGAATGAAGTTCAAGTCGAGACGGGGGGCATTCATACAACAGCTGGTGAAATATCATAGCACGCAGTGCACATTAATAGAACAAGATCGAGACCCAGTTACCAACACTTCATAATTACAACACATCAACAAGCACACATTCATTCATGCAGCAGAGCTGAAGGGTATATATCAATTAGCTATGGTTAAAACTGAAGAATACCGGGACAACATTGTAATATCAAAGTTAAAACACGGTTTGCACGTACCTGCAATATTAAAGATGAAGACAAAAAGTCGGACGCAAATAAGACCTCGTATTTGAATTTAAAATCCCATTTAAAGCACTGGAAGCGTACTTCTATCGGCGAGGGCTCCATGGTTAAAGCATCACAAAAAACAAGGCAAAGAAGTGCAGTTATGAGATAACACTGCTCGTCTCGTAAAAGCAACGACCTTCCGTCATTACAAACGACGGTGCTCCCCTCTCTAGTACATCGGCAGAAGTACTTAAGTCGTTTGAATTGAGGCCGTAAGAATTCATTTACCAATAAGAAACATCATACTTATGGGCGTGCCATTCGAGTGTGGCACAGTGAGTGAGTGAGTGGTTGTAAGAAACAGGTATGTATTATAAAATATGCAGAAATAGATTCTCCCCCCCCCCCCCCACAAGATGTTTGGAACTTGCGATATAGTGTTCCTGTACTCTGTTCAGAAGAAAAAAGGGCTTATTTTTCTGGCAAGTCTTTCACAAAGTAGTAACAACTACTTCTTAGCATTAAAGAAGGTTGCATAACAGAAATATTTCCTCCTTAATCCACGCTGTATTCAGCCTTCATAACACATCGGTCTTGCAAACTTACCAATGAGATAGTAGCCGAAACTCTTCAGCTCATCATACAGAAACTTGAATCAACATTCCCTCTTTTTGGAAAGTCTCGGAGAATAATCTAAACAAAGTTGCACTAAGCATAAAACTGAATTCACCCTTGTATGTTACATTTTAAAAAATAAAGTACCGATTAATTTGTAGTTTCCAGTTGATGTTAAGGATCTAGAAACAGTACAGGTATGTTTGGGGTAAAACTCAGAAAATATTTCTGAAGAAGAAGACTTAGTTCAATCTGTTAGAACATAGTAGATATTATTCACTTCTCATGATGCTGTATCCATTTTTTAATAATTTTGGAGTCAGTCAGTAGCTATCATAGTTTAAAAGCAAAATAATTCCCAGAAAATTTCAGCGTGGTATTGCTGATCTTGAAGGGTAGCCTATATCCATTAGTGGTTGGCGAATTTGATTGAATCTCGTTATCTCATGCTTGACAGAGAATATCAGCTCACTGTCGGTTCTGTCTATGGAATTGAATTCATAACCTTTACATAACCTCTTCTATGATAACCTAGAGGTACTGTGTTTAATGGGATTATGTTCAGCCTTCCCATCACCACTTTCTTCTAACTTTCTGATATGGATTCAAGCAAATTCACGAACCACTAATGGATATACCCTTCAAGATCAGCAATACCGGAATACAAGTACAGTCTCAGTTGCACTACCTTGAATTATAATTAATTATCTTTTAGCTAATGTTATCAATCCCGTAGGCCTATACTGTATTAGTTGATACTTATAGCAGTATTTATAGTGAAAGTATAATCTGCCACCTGGGCGACAGCACTAAATGCAGATCATTGATGATTAGTGCGATTCTTTTTATTAATCAAACTGTATGTCGGTATCTAAGGTAAAATAGGGCATACACTTACTGAGCAAATGTCATGGGATAGCGAAGCACTGATGCGCAGGTGTGTTGTTTCCGCACCACACGCCCCCTGTGCCAGCGGCAGTTGTATAGGAGACCTTGTGAGCAGTGGCTGTGTATGTGACAGGTGTAACATGGAACGTCGTCGTGATCTGACACCGTTCGAACGGGGTATGGTGGTCGGTGCCCGACGAATGGGAAGTGCGATTTCGGAAGTGGTGCGGGACTTCGACTTCACACGATCAACCATGTCCAGGGTGTCTCATGAATGGTTGAATGCGGGTGTCACTGTCCACAACAGACGAGTGACCGGCCGTCCAGCCACCCTCGATGACCGTGACCGGCGATATCTGAGACGGATTGTCAATAGTGACAGACGGGAAACCGTACAACAAATCACGGCTCAATTCAACACCGGCCGTGCTGGACACTTCTCCCTGTGGACAATCCGTAGGAACATGGGTTCTATGAGGTATGGGAGCCGGCGCCGCACACGGGTGCCACTGTTAACCCAACGCCATTGGGCACAACGACGCGCATTTGTCGCCAATCACCAGGGATGGACACTGGAACAATGGCGTAACGTGATATGGTCGGACGAATCACGGTTTCAACTGCACAATGCCGATGGGAGGCACCGTGTATGGCGCAGACCACATGAAGCGATGGATCCCGCCTGCCTCGAAGGTGTGGTCCAGGGCGCTGGTGTCTCTGTTATGGTCTGGGGTGCATTTTCTTGGTATGGAATAGGCCCCCGAGTTGTTCTGGAAGAGACTTTAAATGGTACGCGGTATGTTGAGCTGCTCGGAGACCATCTCCACCCATTTTTGGCCTTCCAGCGCCCAGGCGGTTCTGCGGTGTTTCAAGATGATAACGCGCCACCACATCGCTCCCACGTCGCCCGGGAATGATTCCAGGAACATGCAGCGGAGGTCTGACCACTGCCAAGGCCACCCAGGAGCCCCGATATGAACCCAATCGAGTATATCTGCGATGTACTGGAACGCAGGCTCCGTGCCATGGATCCTGCACCCACGAACAGACCAGCATTGGCGGAGGCTCTGCAAACGATTTGGTGTCAGCTGCGTCCAGAGGACTACCAGGGATTTGTCGACTCACTTCCACGGCATCTCACTGTTGTTCACAGGGGCAGAGGAGGCCCCACACGCTATTAGGTGACTATCCCATGACATTTGCTAAGTCAGTGTACATTCCAATATAATTATAATTTGAGGTTATGATACTCGATGCAATAGTGAACTGAAATATACAATATAAACTTCGAATATAATATTCAAAATACACAAAAAATCTATTCTTTACACGTTAATTTATATAAAGCCTGTACATCTTATCCTGAAGAAAATGTATCTCATATGTAACCTACATCAGTTGTAAAGTACTACTTGCTTGCCTTAAACGAGCAGTAGTACATATGTACCACTCGAAGATATAACAAAAAACAATGAAAATAATTGAGCTCCAGAGACCGACAGCACCACCCAATACCTTCTCACAAGACATTCTCAATACACAAGTCACGTTTATATACAAGTATGCTAATACTCTGTACATAAAATAAAAATGGTACATTAATGTGTCCCTGTACATTGTTAAAATGCATTGATTATATTAATATGGTGTTTTCAGCATTGCTATGACACGAAATGCACATTACTGTGTTTACAGTAGTATTATACCAAAAAAGTCACGTAAGTTAAGTCTACTGATTAACCTTGTCGGCCGGTAAAATAATACACACTACGTCAGCTGAAAGGCATATTTTCTACTCTGGAATCATGATATAAAACGAAGCGCTAATCGAGCTGAAAAGATCCCCAATGATTGGAAGTGTACGGTACTCTTATACACCCACTTCACAAGAAAGGTCTCCGGACGAACATCAATAACTATAGAGGCATCTCTTTACTCTCAATATCATACGAATATAAGATACTCTCTAAGGTACTAATGAGAAGAGTTGAACAAGCAGACCATCTCATTGGTAAGTACCAAGCTTTTTTTTTCGAAAAGGAAGATCATGCGCAGAACAAATATTCAACCTGAAGAGCATTCTCAATCATTCACTACTGATCTGCATCTAGGGCAGTCGCCCAGGTGGCAGATTCCCTATCTGTTGTCTTCCTAGTCTTTTCTTAAATGATCGCGAAGAAATTGGAAATTTATTGAACATCTCTCTTGGTAAGTTATTCCAATTCCTAACTCCCCTTCCTATAAACGAATATTTGCCCCAGTTTGTCCTCTCGAATTCTAGCTTTGTCTTCATATTGTGATCTTTTGTACTTTTAAAGCAACGGGAAACTACCTCACTCCTCTTTTCCCTAGTATGCTTCTTCAGTGACGCCTAGGTTATCTATGACAGCTGTTGGCGGAACTGTGGAGGATCAAACCAGCCTTCGGGCTGAATACCCAACATACAACATACTCACACATATTCGCCTACTGATGTCATTCCACGCCATCTCTCCACTGACAACACGGAACATACCACTTAGTCAAGCAGCTCGTCTCCTTTCCTCCAAGTCTTCCCAGAATAAGAGCTTTGAGAAGCCAGAACACCGTGGTAATATTTGTTGATATTAAGAACGTGTATGATTCAATTGACAGGCAGACTATATTTAACGTCTTAGAGGAATTCGGAATTGACAGGAAAACAAGAATGTTAATGAAACAAACCCTGTCAGGAACTTTCTCAAAAGCTAAACTCTTCGGTGAAATTTCTGAACCATTTGAAATAAAAACGGGAGTCAGACAAGGGGACTGCCTATCGCCAATTCTCTTTAACATTGTTCTAGAAAAAAATCATTAGAACCTGGGAAAAAGCCCTGGAACTGAAAGGAATAAGGGGAATACATTTAGAGAGGAAAGGACAGAACTTAGAAATTAAGTGTTTGGCTTTCATAGATGATCTTGCCCTCTTGGCTCGCAACCGAAAAATGCCCAAATTATGCTGAATTCTGTACATGAGATCGCTGAGAAAATGGGTCTCAAAGTCTCATATTAGAAGACGGAATACATGGAATATGGACATCAAACGGAGAGACATTAGAAGTGAAGCATAGGAATGTAAAAAGAACTGAGAAATTTAAATATTTAGGGGATTGGATAGAACGTAATGGATTGGATAAAGAGGCGAATAGGGCAAGAATTAGAAAACTAGAATTAGCTTACAGGTTAACCCAGAACAGATACAATAAAAGAGCAATATCTTACAAGGCGAACCTTGGACAGTACAACACAGTGGTAGAGAACGCTTCAGAGAGCCTGGCAATGAATAAAAAGGGTGAGCTTCAGGATCTCGAAAAAAGGAGAGTAGAATCTTAAGGAAAATTTTAGGACCGCAGAAGAATGCTGATGGGGAGTGGAGGAATAGAAAAAAATGATCTCTACAAATACACCGAAAAAATCACTGTCACCATGCAAAAGCGAAAGCTAAAATTCTATGGGCATCTAGAAAGAATGAATGAGAAACGGCTAACTAAGAAAATATTCAAGTACAACACTGGACTAAAAGCTTCGACGAAGTGGGTAGAAGAGGTAAAAAGAGATGCAATAGAAAGTGGACTTACAATTGATATGATTCACAACAGAAAATAATTTAGAAGCCGAGTGGACAGCATCAAAACATTCCAAGGAAGATTAGAAGTGAAAGGATGAAGTGGTTCGGGAAGGAGAAGAAGAAGAAAAAGCCTTATGTTCAATGAGGTCAAATACAGTAGACAATACGCGACACTGAGCGAGATATCGAGGGACAGCTATTGGACCTCTCTCTAGCGAGTAGACCTGAAAACTACTGATTCTGTCATAAGTGCACGTGTATTTTTGTGTGAAGTTTTTGGTGTTATTTATGTGATTTCAGTGAGTTGACATAATTAAATAGTAGCGTGTGTCATTCCTTGATATCTCCTCTCAACATGAGGGGAAAGGTATGTGCTGTCTTTGACTGCAGTAACTATGAAGTAGAGAAGAATGCGCAGTCGTTCTTCAGGTTCGCTCGTGACAAGAAAATGTAAGTAATATCGTGTTTGCATATATATTCTTCCAGTGACAGAGATCTTTATAGTATTTCATAATCTTCTGACCTGCTCGACCCATATTTTAACTGGCTTAAAATGTAATACGCATATTTTATTGTATAGTGCAGCAGTTAACCTTCAATACCGATGTGTTGTTGTAGGTGTGATCTGTGGGTTTTGAAATGTCACAGAAGTGATTTGGATAAGGTGTATAAGAAAGAAGGGACGTTACGTTTATATAAGAATTATAAGATGTATTCAGATCATTTCCAGGCCAGCGACTTTAAAAATCCTCGACTATACAGCCAAGGGTATGTTATATTTTTACTCTAATTGTACGTAAATATTCCTCAAAGCATCACTATCGACAACATTTTCATACTTTTCTTTCTTTTATCCCTCTTCTCAGATTAAAGCCGGGATTTTATAGATTTTCTTTCTGTTAGTAGGCTTCATGTTAAGAGGAAAATTGTCCAGCTATTAAATGTTAATTCATTGCATCATATGTGTAAGGAATGTGCCGATATTTTTTTATTGACAAGTGTCTTAATGTGATGATAGAAAGTTTTTAAATGAGAAAAAACAAAACAAATCCAACCGTAAGAGTTCAGGCAGGAATGCTAAAGCTAAAAAAAGTAATGCATAAATGAAAGATCAAGCCATTTCACAGCAGTCCATTTCACTTCTTGTTTATATTATATTTTTGAATAATATCCTTTTAAATAATTCTTCATTCATTTAGCCAGAATTGCTTTAGCAACTTCGAAGTTAATATCTCAATAACACTTTCTTTCTAGACGTAATTTATTAATCCATTTCCATTGATATTTGAATTTAGCGCGATTTTTTCAGGTCAAGTCACTAGGAGCGCCACCGTCGAATTGTCTCCCATTTTAGCAAGGCTAAATCCGTAAGTGTCGCGTATTGTCTCTACTGTATTTGATGAGGTCCATAGGCGGCCAAATTCGGAAACAAGAAGAAGAACTAATAAATGACTTGCAGCTCTTTTCTTATAAATGAAGAAAAACGTGTTGACGGTGTTCAGTACACAGCTGACGATGTGAAGTTGCAGTAGGTAAAAATAACCATAAATGTTCTTCAGAGTAGTTCAGTTCAGATTAGTTAGTTCGGCTGAACAACTCGATGCATGTAGCCGGAGTACGCGATTCGGAAAGCTTCGGCTTGCTCCGTAACCGTGCAGCCGTGGTACGTCCCGTCAGGGGCTAACGTCGAGTATCAGAGGCTGGGACATAACCAAAAATGATGGACGTGATGTTCCACCCAGGCCTGGCTCCAAAGAGGATGTGACGACTTGTCTTTAGCAAATGAACGTTCAGTAATCATTATTTTTTTTATTTAGACCTATCACCGCAGAAGATAAAGAGCAGGTATATAGGACTAAACCACAGAATTTGCATTTCTAAGGAGCCAATGAGTAGGGGATGCGAGAACGTCACGAAAGTGTCGCGTATTGTCTCTACTGTATTTGACTGAACCAAGATTCAGCCATTTAGTACAATGATTCGTTCATTATGAATCACTCGTTCAGGATCTCCCCATCTCTATTTCACACTGTAGCATAGGATAGTGCTAAAACAAAATTTTAAAGACAGATACCTGCTACTCTTTAAACATATTCTCCCGTGAATTTATCATAGTCTCATATCCAGTTAATGTCAATAATAGTCCATAATAAATAGATACATACGGTATTAGAATTACCAGTGGCGTATGCTGGTATCAAGATGTGGGCTACCACTAGACTTAGGCTACCACTTTTCGATAGTTGGTTTAGGGAACATCAAGCCTTAAGTATTTTGAGCTGCAGCCAACAGCCAACGGAGTTGCCCGCTGTGTTGTCAAGGCTGCTTCACAAGCTACTGCCCTGGCCTCTGCCACCGTCAATACTCAACACCTGATCAATCGAGTTGGTAGCCTAAGGTTTAGCAAATTGAGGTCCAGCTTTGAGGCTAAATGGATAGAATGCTTTTCTTTGGTCCAACGGCCCCGGTTCAATTTTCAGAATCAACCCCCTCATAGTGTTAATTCCCCTGACTTGGGAACTGGGTGTTTATGACGTCTTCGCCACTCATTTTATCCTTATTAGGTCACCACCAAGTCTATGTAGATGCCATGCACCATTATTATTATTATTATTATTATTATTATTATTATTATTATTATTATTATTATTATTATTATCATAATCGTTAAATAACAATGTTGAATTTTACAACGGTCGTACCCATCGTTCAGTGGTTAATTATCTTCCTCGGAAGATCAGTGGTGGTGTCCGACCCATGATAACGGGTTCGATCCCAACCAACAAAAGAGAACACTAAACCTGAAAGATTGCGTTTCATTTTAGCAGATCTACTAATTAAAAGAAAACTATATTACTCCTATAACAGCAGCCCTGCAGTGTCTTCCTACAAGGATGTAGAAGTAAACGGGAGTGAAATACCAGCACTCCGTTATCTATATATTAAGGCAGAAGGATGGGGTGAGGAAGTAACGCATGGATGACAGTAGCGGCGATCTGACGGACCGAAGCCTAGCACAGCTATCCTCCGCCGGTCCCCGCGCCTGTAGGCAGACAGCCGCGTGAGGCGAGGCGATGGGAAGGGGCGAGAGTCTGGGCTGCAGTATCAGTCTCCGAAGCCTTGTTCTCAGAAATACATGCGACGTGCTTTCCCATTGCTTTCAAGTTTTGCAAATGGAACAATGTGTCAGATGCTTACAATATAATGTGCTTTAGATTTCCATCGCTCGCATTTGAGGTTTGGGCTTCACTGATAGCCTTGGTAGCCCTCAGTATACGCCACTGAGAATTACGTTTTTGTGCTATTACTTACCGTACGTCAGCACAATGCCCGAATGCAGTAAAATGCTACTATCTATGTATATAAAACTAGCAGAAGTACCCGTTCTTCGTGCGGGTTATCAGATAGTGGCTTTACTTACTCATACTATCGGTGTGACTGACTTCTTTAGATATTTATATCACTGGTGTATTTACTTAAGTACGTAGAAATTACTTGTCATGTGTGGCTTCTTTTCTTCATGGGGGCCTCTAAATATTAGTTCTTAATTAGCGTCGACCTCTAAAATCTTTCGCTACCATGATTTTCCTTCATTCCCACCTGGATATACATGTTCCTAGAACCACAAATATAAATATTATTGAATATATTTGTTTGATCCGACATTTCGTAACTATTCTAAATGATCAAGGAAATACTACTATAATTATCGAGAATTATAATTCTCAGGGCTTGTCACTCATATCGCACATCATATAATGAATCAGTATAAATGTTGAGAAATTTATTCAAGTCATGGGCGCACCATATTAACAATTGTGTACAGTATATAGGTTGTTTTCATGGTTACAATGATCGTAAAAGTGGACCAAAATATCGGCACTAATAACATCAGTGATACTACTACTCCATGGTTTGATAGAAAATAGTTTAAACTATAGGTAACAGACTCCGCAAAATGCTGAAACCTAAGCCAGTACGTAAAAACGGAGGCCCGTCGGCAACCGCTGGTCGCCGTACTACGGAGATCTCCGGGGCTATTATTTTTATACTTCATTCCCTATCCATCGCCGCCCAAAGGAGTGCTATGAGCGTCTTACCCAATAGTTTATTTTTTCCAGATAGTAAGTCATATGTGTATCAGTTTTGGCTGGCAGCTATGCCTAAAAGTACATGCATAATCTAGCTGCTGTAGAATCCTGGAGCTGACGTTGCCATGGTTACGGCCGTTCGTTTCTTTATCCGATTCCTAGAGCAGGGGTAGTGTGGTTCCAACACCTCCACAACGGTTGGTTTTAGGGCCTTAAAACATTGTTTACGGACCCGTAGTGTTTACCGAGTTTTGTTCTTTGCGTCAAGGGGCTTAAAATGAGCTTTGTCTCGTCCTTGTACGACAAATTCGATTTCGCCTATATTAGCCTATTATTTTAATATTTTAATATCCCCCCGCCCCGTCGCCCTCCCCTCGAATTGTTTTGAAAATGAAATACAGCCCATGTTACTCACTGGCAATGTAGCTGTGAAGTAATTTTTAAAATCGGTTCAGTATTTTTTGAGTCTGTCCGTTACAAATAAATATACACATTTTTCCTCTATATAATATTAGTATAGAAGTATAAATTACCTCCCTACTCATACGGTTGACGTCAGGAAGGGCATCCAGCCGTAAATCAGGGTGAAATCCACATGTGCTAGGTACGCAGTTCGCACCCGCAACCCCGCAGGTGTGGGTAAAGCGATAGAAGAAGTACTCATTTTAAGAATTCACCCGCTTTTTTATTCTTTTAACCCTATTTAAGTTGCTTTTCCAAGAAAGTGTGTTCATTTTTAAAGGAGATTCGATGTACCAATTTTAAAGTCTGTAATTCATTTTTTGAGATATATGTATCCTGACATAAATTATTCAACTCCTTCCACACTTCTTTTCACACCACTCCCCCTTAAAACGAATATTTGTGTTCTTTTATTTTTAAAGGGGTTTCCCAAATATCAATTTTCATGTCTGTAACATGTTAGGTTTTTGTGATTTATTGTAGATAATTTCGCTGCGGTAGAATCCTAGAGCTGACGTTGCCATGGTTACGGCAGTTCATTACTTTATCGGATTCCTAGAGGAGGGGTAGTGTGGTGCCAATATCTCCGTAACGGTTGGTCTTAGGGCCTTAAAAGATGATTTCCGGGCCCGTAGGGCTTACCGAGGTTTGTTCTTTGCGTCAAGAGGATTAAATTGAGCTTTGTCTCGTCCTTATACGACAAATTCGATATTTTGCCTATATTAGCCTATTGTTTTATATCTCTCCCCCCCCCGTGCCCCCCCACCTCGAATTGTTTTGAAAATAAAATACAGCCCATGTTACTCACTTGCAATATAGCTTTCTGTAGGGGAAGTAATTTTTAAAATCGGTCAGTAGTTTTTATGTCTATTCGTTACAAACAAACAAATTTTTCCTCTTTATAATATTAGTATATAGATATAGATTAAGAGTTTTGTCTGTACAGTGCTCAGAATTTTAAAAGAATGGTATTTCTGTATCGGTAGTGACCACAGTAACAAAGAAATGCACTTTTTAATTTCCCCTCATTTCTGTCTGTCTGTATCGGTATGTACGCGCATCACGAGAAAACGGCTGAAGAGAATTGAATGAAAATCGGTACGGTATCCAGTCAGGGAATAAAGTCACTACAATCTAGCCCATAAATAATTTTATTCACACTGAGTGAAATGGTAGTTTAGGAGAAGGTCTAAAATTTAATCCTGAAATATTTACTGTACCGTATGTTATTAGTGGTCCTATCGATAAATAGGTTACTACATACATACCGGTAACAAGTTACATAAACTTTAATTTCCGATAATTGAACTTATATCTTATACTTTTTATCGTATCGGCCATAATAGAGATATTCATGAATTTCGATTTTTGCTCCCAAGTCCATATCGACGCCGAGCCACGAGAAAATGGGCAAACAGAATTTAATGAAAATCGGTATGTAAAGTCGGGAAATAAGGAACTACAGTCTAGGCTAAAAATAATTGTGTTCACGCTGGACGAAATGGTAGTTTAGGGGAAGTCACCTGAAATTTAAGTTTTAAATATCTTTTATTTATCCTCTTAAACAGTACTACATTACAAAACATACATACATGCATACATCATTATAGACTGTTATGCCTTTCAGCATTCAGTCTGCAAACCTCTGTGAATTTACTAAATGTCGCCACAATCCTCTATTTGCAACTAGTGCTGTGGCCTCATGTAGTTTTGTACCTCTTAAATCGTTAGAAACTGAATCTAACCACCATCGTCCGGTCTCCCTCTACTTCTCTTACCCTCCATAACAGAGTCCATTATTTTCCTAGATATGGTAATCTATCCTCCTTCATTTGCTTCACATGACTCCACCACCGAAGCCGGTTTATGCATAAAGCTTCATCAAATGAAATTCATCCTAATTTAGCCATTGTCTCCTCATTCTGAGTACTCCTGCCATTGTTCCCACCTGTTTGTACCAGCAATAAGTCTCGCTACTTTCATGTCTGTTACTTCTAACTAGTGATAGGCAACGCTCTCGCTCGAGACTCTCAAGACTGACGTCGCAGATCTCGAGACTCTCGCGAGAATCTTGAGACCGATCCTCCTGTAGTGCAAGCTGTGCGACGTACCAGTAACTACGACTGTAAACTTGATAGTATATCATTGGCAGTTATTGCGTGAAATAACGTTCTCATATGAAAACGTGTGAGCCAATACATTTGATCAAAAGCCTGGAAAAGTACGGTAATATGAACCCCTTAATACCATTAACGAAAGTGAAAACCGAATATCAGTATCTTATACTGTTCACGTCTCATTTGAGGTGGACATCTTAGCTGAATAACCCTGCATAATTTGTGAATAACTGTAGATAGGATGTACACCTACTCTGGATACTAGATGCGTGCGTTATTCGAACTTGAGACGGAGAAAGATGTGCTTTGCTACATATGCAACCCCCATTACACATGCGTGGAACGTGTAATCTAAAATGCCCGACTTTGCTCCAATTCTTTCAGCAAGGGAGATGGGCAACGCTCCAGAGGAGTGCGACAGGCCTCGGCGGCCGGCACAATTCCCATCCTTGCCGCAAGAAGGGGGCTTCATTCATTCCATTCCTGACCCGGTCAAACGACTGGAAACAGGCTGTGGATATTCAGATGGGCAACGCTCTCGAGACGGATTCTCGCGAGTGGCGAGCTGTGCGACGCGACTTCCCAGTAACTACGAGTGCAAGCTTGATAGTTATCATCAATAGTTTTCATATGGAAACGTGTGTGACGATAAATGTTGTCAAAAGTCTTAGGAAAGCACCACATGTTGAACTATGCGCTCCTTAATACCATTAACGAAAGTTAAGACAAATGCCAGTATCTTAAACTGTTCACGAGTTATTTCAGGTGGAATTCTTAGCTGAATAACCCGTATAATTTGTTAATAACTGTTATTAGGATTTAAACCTACCTGGATGCCTCACAATCGTTGTCGGCAGGATAGCTTCTTGTGATCCAGATCGGGCCGGAGGTGTTCTGTGACGATTGCTGTTCATTGATATTATGCGTTTGTACGTGCCGGATTATCCCAGAAGCATTTCTGCCGACGTATTTTACTTCTTTTGAACAAGAAACACAGCAGGCTGTGCTATGTGACATCTCTTCAAAATAACCGACATCCACGACTTGCGTTCCGTTCCGGACATCGTCTTCTAGTTTTGCGTAAAACTAGTACAATTTCACATTGCACCGTCATATATCGAAGTACCTAATTATGACGGGAATATTCCATAACATTGCAAGGAATTATTTCCTTCGTCACCAAAATATCGGTAAGCACAAACAGTGGTCATATGTTATTGAATGTGGGGTCGGATAACGATGTGCACTTATCTGTCGAAAGAATTTGAGCAAACTGAAACATTTTAGGTTACACATTCCGCTCATGCGTAATGGTGGTTGCATATGCAGCAAGGCGCATCTTGCCTCGTCTCGAGTTCGAATAATGCACGCCTCTATTATCCAGGTACGTGTACCTACAGTAGCCGTCAGGTTTTGTACTTAAACCACTCATTCGTGTACCTACCAGTGCATACAGTGCCAGAATGCGTATCCTTTTTAATTGTTATACTGCGTCAAAATAGACCTCGGTAGAAATGAAAGAAATGAACGCCCTAGTCGCTTGTTGACAAGTATTTACGAAATGGAGAAGGCCCGTGGTTGGCTATTCGCATACTCGGCACTACCAACATTCAGGTCCGACTACCTGTAGACCTACGACACGCTGCTCACCGCACAATGCGGGAACAACGCTCTCGAGATCTCTCGACATGTCTCGCGAGAAATAGTGCCTGCGCTAGTCCCGAGAAATCTCGAGACCTACTCTCAGACTGCCCATCACTACTTCTAACTTATGAATAAGATATCCTGAGTCCACCCAGCTTTCGCTCCAGTAAGCAAAGTTGGTCTGAAAACACACCAATGTAAAGATAGTTTCGTCCAGGAGCTGACTTCCTTCTTACAGAATACTGTTGATCGCAACTGCGAGCTCACTGCATTAGCTTTACTGCACCTTGATTCAATCTCACTTACCATATTACCATCTAGGCTAAAAATAATCCTAAATACTTGAAATTATCTACCTGTTACAGCTTTGTATCGCCAATCTGACATTCAATTCTGTTGAATTGCTTACCTACTGACATCAATTTAGTCTTCCAAACGCTAATTTTCATACCATACTCATTGTATCTGTTACCGTGTTTTTGTGGTAGTTAGGCGTGAAAGAAGGTGCGGGTGTGAATGGGTCTCAAGCTACGAAATTATAGTGCATGTAAAATTAACAAGGTTATATTTTCTTTTCAAAATAAAGAAATAACAATCATGGCAGGTACAGAGTAGCAAGGCAATACAATTACAATATGTACAGGATTTGGGCTTCGAGCCCCAGCCTCACAATTCTTGAGCAATTAGCCCAGTTTTACCCCAAACACAAGTTTCAACAGAGGGGCAGAAAACCCCATTCATGCCTAGGAGCACTTGTTCCAAAATACACAGTAAGGCCTCCTCGAGGCGTGCAGAAAACAAAATTTTCGGGAAAAGAGCAACTTGCTCTCAAAATTCAGGCCTGTCAAAGGCCACACCTAATTCCACTTTCAAGCTGTCCTCTAAGGACATATACACAGAGGTAAAATACCCAACCTACTGAGGTCTATTAAATGAGAAGAAGGTTAATTACATGACCTCTAAAATAACAATTTGAGAGGAGGCGATCTGCACTCCTAATGCATTTGTTTTAAAACCTAATCTGGCTCTAGGCCACTAATGCAAGGGCTAATCCCATACTACAGAGGTGACTTTAGAAAAGAACAATTTGCTTTACGTTAACGAAGAATAGGTTGAGAAAAATAAGTTCACCTCAAAACAATATGATTGGGAGCTCGAGAGGGTTAAGCACTCTCTATCCCGATATGCAGTTTAAAGATAGAATAGATACATTTTAAGGAAGGTTACATTATGGAAAAACTTCGGACCCGCCCCGAGAGTTAAACTGCTGAGCTAGCAAAGAAAGAAGTTATTAATCGGCCATTACCTTGTTGTTGACCGCTGCCGAAGAAAGAGGCGCTTCCCGCCCCCTGCTATGTACTTTACACACTGAAAGATGGAACAGAAGTGGCGCAGAGACCCTCAAATCAGCAGTTTATATACTCTCGCGGAAAGTTCGAGGCGTTTCAGGAAGGAAAACACCCGCCCACAATCTTTTTATTGGTGGATAACGAAAACCCCTACACAAGATGAAGAAGAAACACATTATTGGTGGAAAATTAATTTAAGAAATTCGGGATTGGCTAAATTCAAAACAAGGGGAAAGAAAGGGTTAATATTGCCAACTTAAACAATGACTGAAATAAATTTAGCAAGGAACAAATTTTGAAATTAAATTTTCTCCAAAAAAAACAGTTCTTTCACTCCGCACTAGGGTGCACTATTGTTGATCTTCAGTAGTGTCCTCTAGAAGAGAAAGTTCACACTTCTTACTACAAGCAAAACAAAAATACGTCGAAAATGACACAGTTCAAAAACTCCAAAATTTCCAGGTAGTGACATCTTCTGAGAAAGTAGAAAATTAATACCGTAGATAAAGTTCAGACTTCCTCCAGCAGAGGAGTTTCAACTGGCGCACATTTTAAATTAGCGGCGTGGAGGTGTACCGCCCGGTACAGACCTCCCCCCCCCCAAAAAAAGTTCCTCCAGGGGTGACACATGCAATTTGTTTGGAAACAAGGTCCAAGTTTTGATGTTGATATGGAGATTAATTGCAGAAGTATTTATAAGATTTTCTTAATGTGGTTTGATTCAGTTTCAAAATTTTTGTTGTGACTGGCGAAGTAAAGTCTTTATGTTTGTAGAAGTTGAATTCAGAAGGAAAACTTTAGTTTTAAGGTTGAGGAAAAATTTTCTAAGTCCACCAGATATTGTTGTTGAATTCTCAGGTATAGTAATTGCTGATAGTAACTGTCCATGTAGTTGATGTTGATTAAGTTGGATGGTCAGACCGGCCGTTGCGGCTTGCGTCCAAAGGCGGCCGCTCGGACCCCACAAGTACCCTGAGATACCGCTCGCCCGCACTATGAGGGGAGCAGTGGTGTTGAAGCACGCCGCGCCCGCGGTGAACATATACAGGCTGCGGGCAAGTAGTAGGTCGTGCGCCGCACATCAGCCTTGGCCGGGAGGAGAGCTCCGGCTCGCCGTGCACATGTCGTCCTCGCTGGGGTCGAGGGGGCCCTTCCTCTATCCCAGTCGCGGCACGGCGCCGCGCGGCTGCGGGGGCACTGAAACATTAAAACTAGGCGGCAGAATTTGTTGGACCATCATCTTTTTTGAGGGCACAGGCTTGTGGAGAGGTTGAGGGGCCAGCGGCGTGCAGATATCCATGGCATTAATTAAGCCACTGTGTAGAGTGGAGCAGGAGACCGGAGCGTGGTAATGGCCGTGGCAAGGACAGGATGGCAGTTTAACGGTTCGGGGCAGGTTTCACAAAAATGCTTACATATAAAACAAAATACTATAGAAGGGGCAGAAAGCCTTAAAGGTGAAACTAAAAAAAATATATATATATATAACCTTCATATTCCTTTCAAGATAATATGAGGCAAGTTAGCACAGAAATTATACAGGTTTCACCTGCGACAAGTGAACCCTAAATATCCTCTCGGTGGCTGGATTGCTTAATAACAACGTAACCGGCGTAAGGAAATCGAGAATGACACACGGCCCATGGAATCTGGGGGCAAGCTTGCCCGCGGGAACAAAATTCTTGACCATTACTTGGTCACCTACCTTCAAAGGGGTGGGTCTCCGTCCACGATCATACCTTTCCCTAACCTTTTCATGAGACACTGTAAGATTGGCTTTAGCCTTCTTCCAAAGATCTTTAATGTTGTCCGGATCTATTGTCTCAGGTAGAATGTCACTCAGGGACCAGAGGTTAGAGAGCGGCGTGTTGGGAACAAACTTGAACATCAAAGAGGCTGGAGTAAATTTATGTGATTCATGAACCGCCGAATTCAAAGCAAAAGCTAACCAATTCAGGGACGTGTCCCACCTGGAATGATCTTCATGATGATAGGCAATAAGCGCGGACCTGAGATTACGGTTAACCCGTTCAGCCAGAGATGGTTGAGGGTAATAAGCAGAAGTAGTTACATGAGAGATGGACAAGTCAAAAGAGAATTTACGAAAACGATTTGATGTGAACGCCTTAGCATTATCAGACACAATATATTGGCACGGACCAAAAGAGGCAAAAATAGAATTTAAGCAAGTAATGGTGGACTGAGCGGTAGCCAGCTTAGTCGGAAATAACCAGGAAAATCTTATGAAACCATCTACGCATACAAAGATGAACTTGTTGGCATTTCCCTTTGACTGGGGGAAGGGTCCTACATAATCAATATACAGGCGTTCCATGGGGCGCGACGCTTGATGCGAAGACAGGAGGCCTACCTTGGTGGACATGGTTGGTTTACTGAGCAAACAAGATTTACAAGCTTTTACTAGTTCACGGATTTCACCGTCCATACCCTTCCAGATGAACCTTTCACGAATCTTTTCACGAGTTTTAAAGATACCAAGATGCCCTCCTAATGGGGTCTCATGATAATACTTGAAGATCATAGGTACAAGAACAGCTGGAACGACAACTTTCATCATCTTATCATGCCTCAATGGGCAACATAAAACACCATTCCTCAGAACATAAGGGACAACATGTTCCCCAGAAGAAAGGGTTTCCATTATCGGAGCCAGCGTCGGATCTTCACGTTGGTATTTCTCGATATCCCTAAAGAGCATGGGAGCATCTGTTAAGATGGCATTAACATCAGATAGCATGGACTCGGGAGGAGATGAACTATCGACCGGTTCATGGTTCTCAACGTCGTTGGAAAACATACGGCTGAGTCCATCAGCAACAACATTTTCGGTACCTCTGATATGCCGGACATCGAATTGGAAGGCAGAAATACGGATGGCCCAACGGGCTATACGACCAGTACGACGCGGCCTACCTAAGACCCAGCTTAAGGCTTGATTATCTGTCTCCAGGTCGAATTTGACATGTTCCAGATAGAGACGGAACTTCTCTAAGGCAAATAAGACTGCCAACCCTTCGAGCTCATAGATAGAATACTTGGCTTCTTGAGCCGATAGAGTCCTAGATGCATAGGCGATGGGTCGCCTCCCTAGTTCAGTCTCTTGAAGAAGGACTGCAGCTACTGCTGACGACGACGCGTCGGTTTTGACGATGAATTTCTTCGAGAAATCAGGCATAGCAAGTACAGGGGCATTACAGAGAGCTAATTTAAGATCTTCAAAAGCGGCTTGTTGAGAAGGTCCCCACTCGAATTTGATGCCTTTCCTACGAAGAAGGTTTAAGGGCGCCGCTCTATTAGCGAAGTTAGGAATAAACTTCCTGAAGAAATTGACCATACCAATGAACCTGGCGATACCTTTAACCCGCCATCGGTATCGTTGTTAGGTAGCCCCTAACAAAAACATTCCTTATTAAGAAAAGTTTGTTGGTTTGAATCATCGCGTAACGAAGGAAAACGTGTGACTCATAAACTCATTTGAGAATACCTGGAGTTTGAAAAGGTTGAGTCTTAAACCAAAAAACTTTTCTTAATAAGGAATGTTTTTCTTAGGGGCTACCTAACAACGATACCGATGGCGGGTTAACGTCCTTGGGAGGTTTAAAATCACGGATGGCCTGTGTTCTGGAATGATCGACGGCAACACCATCAGGTGACACAATATGCCCTAGGAATGACATAGAGGGCTTAGCAAAGGCCACCTTGGACAACTTGACAGTTAACCCAGCCTTACGAAGGCGATTGAGAACTTCTCGCAGATGATCTAGATGTTCTTCAAAGGTCTCCGAAAATACGACGACATCATCCAAGTAGTGATACAAGTACTCAAATTTGATGTCGGAGAACACCCTATCTAGCAGCCTAGTGAGTACAGCTGCTCCCGTGGGGAGCCCGAACGGCACGCGGTTGTATTCGTATAAGTTCCAGTCCGTGGCAAACGCTGTAAGATGTTTAGACTCTTCGGCAAGGGGAATTTGATTATAGGCCTGATTCAAGTCCAAGATAGTAAAGAACTTGGCATTACGAAACCATGAAAAACAAGAATGAAGGTCAGGAAGGGGCACAGATTGCAACACCACCTTCCGATTGAGAGCCCTATAATCAATGACAGGCCTGAAGCCTCCTTGGGGTTTCGGGACTAGAAAAATAGGCGAAGAATACGCCGACTTAGAGGGCCTAATAATACCATCCTTCAACATTTGATCGATGATTTCTTTCAATGCCTTCATTTTAGGTGGAGATAGCCTATATGGTGGAAAACGGACAGGAATGGAATCCGTGACCTCAATTTTGTATTCAATAAGGTCAGTAACACCAAGAGTATCAGAGAACACCTCTGGAAATGACTGACATAATTTACGAATACTATCAGCCTGCTCCTCAGGTAGATGTCTAAGGTCTAACAACATCTCATCCTGGGTAGGCGAAATAGATGAACATGATACAGAATTACACTTTAACAAAGGAATTTTACAATTGGACGCAAATTTGAATGTGCACGACCTACTCTGGAGATCGAGCACAAGACCAGTGTAAGAAATGAAGTCAGCTCCCAATATAATGGGGCAAGACAAGTGCTTAGCCACAAACAATTTGATTTTCCATGTAAATTTAAAAATACGAATTTTGACATTTACAGAACCTAGGATTTCCAATGGAGATGAATTAGCCGAAACATATTGAACAGGAGATGAGACATAGTCAGGTAGTTTACAAACAGATTTCAATTTTGAATACCATTGGTCCGAAATAATTGAACAAACACTGCCTGAATCTAATAGAGCTGTTATAGGCTCGTTATTTAACTCAATCTTAAGAAAAGGAACAGGTGCGGGGGTATCCGCCGCAATCCTAAGACATTCTTTGGGGCATTCGAAAGATGAATTTGAAGATAGAACATTCCCTGAATTTTCGACCTGTTTACCAGGGGCTGAGCCTCGGGAAGAGGGATTAGTCGACTCAGCCGAAGCCACTAGTCATTTTTTATTATTGGCATAGGTGGAGTTTGCACCAGAAGTTGAGCAGGAGGGGGTGCTATTTGAATTTGGGCAATTTTTGGCGATATGTGAGAAAGCCCCACATTTAAAACAGCCTTGTGATGAACCAGCCCCATTCCTTGTCCCACTCGACTTGATCAGTGGACACTTATTGCGCAGATGGTCGGGCGACCCGCAAGCATAACATTTACGGGGTGTGACTGGTCGGCGAGGTGGAGGCCGAAGATTACTAAAAGAGGGAGGGGGTTCTTTCGCGACACGCAAAGAGTCGGCGTATCTAACTCCTTCCGCTGAGACGGCCAATGCTTCAAGTTCAGAGAAGGTTTGCGGGCACGCCGCGAAACACAAATATGACCTATAGGATGGTGAAATTCCTTCCACAATAGCTTGTACAATCTGATCCTCAGGGAAGTGAAGAGCAAACACCCTAGTATAGAACTTAATATCTTGGATGAAATCTGCCAAGTTTTCATCCAAGCGCTGTACCCGATAATAGTACTTCTGAATAAGGGAGGACCTTGCCCTGGCCGGGATGAAGTTACCTAGCAAGTGGGCGTGGAAGTCTTCAATCGATGATTGCTCGGCAATGGCTCTAACTATTTTGTCTGAGAGAATACCTATTGCATAGGGATAGATAATTTGCAAAATTTGACATGGAGAAAGAGAAAACACAAGAGCATGATCCTGAAATTCAACTAAAAATCTTAAAAATCAAATTACGTCACTGGTGGTATTAACGGAAAACTTAGAGATACCTCTGAGCAACATTGCCAATGGATGAGGCAAGCTGCTAAACCCGGGTGACATAGTAGGTAAAGGTTTCAATGGCAAGGAAGTTAATTCAGAACGTATATTATTCAACGATGCACGGCGTTCAGACTCGTTGTCCAATGGGGCAGAGATAGTTTGAGCGGCAACGGTTATCCTATTGGCTCCTCCCTTAGGAGGCTCTTCCTCGCTACCTACATTCATCGTGGTGGGTTGATCAATTTTGGGAGGAACTTCCCCAGTTAACAATTGAGTGACCTTGCTAGATAATTCAGAAATACTTTCAAGCAACGTACTAGCTTCCTTCCACTGAACGTCATTCAACTTCAGAGACAACAGATCGTTAACTCTATTTGAAAAATGATATAGCCTGGCTTGCACACGCTTAATTTGATTAGGAGAAGGATCATTTTCGTCAAAAAAACTAACTACCGATGCTAGCCCAGTAGTATTCTCGGTGATCGTGGAAAGAGAGTCGTCAATTTCTTTCTCTCCCAAATTGGGGATGGAAATGGGCAAATCAAGGGACTCTCTAAGCTTGTTGGTGTCTATCGCAACCGTGCCTCCAGATTGCACATTTCTGATAGTTAACTCATAGATCAACTCCTCCTTGCGCAAATAGTTAACATGGAGAACATCGCGAGGGCCGGGCATGATGACAGAACAATTTTGAAAAAATCAGAAAATTCCAGCAACTGAGAAAATTGTTAGAGTTTGAATCAAAGCAATGTTTAGCCGTCAAAAGGGGCTAAATTGAGACCCATTCAACCGCGCTCTGCTACCACTTGTTACCGTGTTTTTGTGGTAGTTAGGCGTGAAAGAAGGTGCGGGTGTGAATGGGTCTCAAGCTACGAAATTATAGTGCATGTAAAATTAACAAGGTTATATTTTCTTTTCAAAATAAAGAAATAACAATCATGGCAGGTACAGAGTAGCAAGGCAATACAATTACAATATGTACAGGATTTGGGCTTCGAGCCCCAGCCTCACAATTCTTGAGCAATTAGCCCAGTTTTACCCCAAACACAAGTTTCAACAGAGGGGCAGAAAACCCCATTCATGCCTAGGAGCACTTGTTCCAAAATACACAGTAAGGCCTCCTCGAGGCGCGCAGAAAACAAAATTTTCGGGAAAAGAGCAACTTGCTCTCAAAATTCAGGCCTGTCAAAGGCCACACCTAATTCCACTTTCAAGCTGTCCTCTAAGGACATATACACAGGGGTAAAATACCCAACCTACTGAGGTCTATTAAATGAGAAGAAGGTTAATTACATGACCTCTAAAATAACAATTTGAGAGGAGGCGATCTGCACTCCTAATGCATTTGTTTTAAAACCTAATCTGGCTCTAGGCCACTAATGCAAGGGCTAATCCCATACTACAGAGGTGACTTTAGAAAAGAACAATTTGCTTTACGTTAACGAAGAATAGGTTGAGAAAAATAAGTTCACCTCAAAACAATATGATTGGGAGCTCGAGGGGGTTAAGCACTCTCCATCCCGATATGCAGTTTAAAGATAGAATAGATACATTTTAAGGAAGGTTACATTATGGAAAAACTTCGGACCCGCCCCGAGAGTTAAACTGCTGAGCTAGCAAAGAAAGAAGTTATTAATCGGCCATTACCTTGTTGTTGACCGCTGCCGAAGAAAGAGGCGCTTCCCGCCCCCTGCTATGTACTTTACACACTGAAAGATGGAACAGAAGTGGCGCAGAGACCCTCAAATCAGCAGTTTATATACTCTCGCGGAAAGTTCGAGGCGTTTCAGGAAGGAAAACACCCGCCCACAATCTTTTTATTGGTGGATAACGAAAACCCCTACACAAGATGAAGAAGAAACACATTATTGGTGGAAAATTAATTTAAGAAATTCGGGATTGGCTAAATTCAAAACAAGGGGAAAGAAAGGGTTAATATTGCCAACTTAAACAATGACTGAAAGAAATTTAGCAAGGAACAAACTTTTGAAATTAAATTTTCTCCAATAAAAACAGTTCTTTCACTCCGCACTAGGGTGCACTATTGTTGATCTTCAGTAGTGTCCTCTAGAAGAGAAAGTTCACACTTCTTACAACAAGCAAAACAAAAATACGTCGAAAATGACACAGTTCAAAAACTCCAAAATTTCCAGGTAGCGACATCTTCTGAGAAAGTAGAAAATTAATACCGTAGATAAAGCTCAGACTTCCTCCAGCAGAGGAGTTTCAACTGGCGCACATTTTAAATTAGCGGCGTGGAGGTGTACCGCCCGGTACAGTATCTATTTTCAAGTTCCAGGATATTAGACTGCAGGCTTTCGGCACAATCTGTCATTAAGACCAAGTCGTCAGCATAGGCCAGATTGCTTACTACATTTCCCCCTAACTGGATCCCTCCCTGCCACTTTATACCTTTCAGCAGATAAATCCATGTAAACTACGAACAACAAAGGTGAAGGATTACAGCCTTGTCTAACCCCTGTAAGTACCCTGAATCAAGAACTCATTCTACAATTAGTTCTCACTGCAGCCCAATGGTCAACATAAATGCCTTTGATTGTTTTTAATAATCTACCCTCGATCCCACAGCCCCCCGTATGATGAACATTTTTTCCCTCGGTGCCCTGTCATATGCTTTCTCTAGGTCTACGAAACGTAAACACAACTGACTATTCCTCTCGTAGCATTTATCAATTACCTGGCGCATACTGCAAATCTGATTCTGACAGTCCCTCTGTGGTCTGAAACCACACTGATTTTCATCCAACTGATCGCACCCTCCCTTCCAAAATGACAGTGAATACTTTGCCTGGTATACTAATCAATGAGATACCTCGACAGTTGTTGCAATCCTTCCTCTTTCCTTGTTTATACTGTAGATAGATGCAATTACTGCTTTTGTTCAATCTGAAGGTACCTTACCAACACACTATGAAGCCATTTCATCCCTGCCTTCCCACTATACTTCGCCATTTCAGGTGTAATGTCATCTATTTCTGGTGCTTTATAACAATGGAGTTTTTTTACCACCCTTTCCACTTCCTCAAGCATAATTTCACCAACATCATTTTCCTCCTCCCTATGAGCCCCGTTGTTTGCGATGCCACCATAAAGATTTCCTTTCATATTGAGAAGATTTTCAAAATATTCCCTCCACTTGTCCAGTGATTCCCTGGGATCTATTATGAGTTCACCTGAATTACCCAAAACACTGTTCATTTCCTTTTTCTCTCCCTTCCTAAGATTCCTCATTACTGTCCAGAAAGGTTTCCCTGCTGCTTGACCTAGCCTTTCCAGGTTATTACCAAAATCTTCCCAAGACTTCTTTTTGGATTCACAAACTATTTGTTTTGCTCTGTTTCGTTCATCTATGTACAATTCCCTGTTTGCAGCAGCCCTTGTTGGGAACCATTTCTGATAAGCCTTCTTTTTACATTTACAAGCTGCTCTCACTTCATTTCCACCCAGATGTTTCCTTTTTCCCATTTTTACACACAGTTGTTCATAGGAATTTCCTTGCTGTTGCTACTACAGCATCCCTGTATGGCACCCGTTCTCTTTCTATATCCTGAAGCTGCTCATTTGTAGACAGATTTCACTTTCTCTTTCCTAGGCCCAGAGATACTTAGTTCACTACAGATCAGATAATGGTCTGCTTCATCGAAAAATCCCCCAAGAAACCAAGATATTCCCAATAGATTTCCTGAATTTGAGGTTGGTTAAGATATAGTCTATTATGGATCTGGTACCCCTAGCCTCCCATGTGTTGCGGTGAATAGCCTTCTGCATAAAGAATGTATTTGTAACTGCCAAACCCCATACTATCACAGAAGTCCAGCAGACGCTTCCTATACCTATTAGCTTCCCCACATTTACCAATCACCCTTTCGTATCCTTTAGTTCTATTTCCAACTCTCGCATTGAAATTGCCCATTAGCACTATCCTATCCTTGCTGTTGACCATGACTACAATGTCACTCAATGCTTCATAAAATGAGTTGGCCGTGCGGTTAGGAGCGTGCAGCTGTGAGCTCACATCCGGGAGATAGTGGGTTCGAACCCCACTGTCGGCAGCCATGAAGATGGTTTTCCGTGGTTTCCCATTTAAACACCAAGCAAATGCTGGGGCTGTATCTTAATTAAGGCCACGGCCGCTTCCTTCCCATTCCTAGCCCTTCCCTATTCCATCATCGCCATAAGACATATCTGTGTCGGTGCGACGTAAAGCAAAATAGCAAAAAAAAAAGTTTTAAAAATTCATCCTCATCTGCACCCTTACACGGTGAATACACTGAGACAATTCTCGTCCTAATTCCTCCAACTGCCAAACCTACCCGCATCATTCGCTCATTTACGTGCAATAGTATTCCTGATGAAAAGCCCTACCCCAGACTCTGCACTTGCCTTTTTAACACCCATCCAGTACACTTTATTATCTCCTATCTCTTCCTCATTATTTCCCCTTACCTGAATATCACTTACTCCTAGCACATCCAGATTCATTTTCTCTGCTGACTCAGCCAGTTCTACTTTCTTTCTTCCATAAGCCCCATTAATATTGCTAGCTTCCCATCAAATTCCATTTAATTCGCCAAGTTGTTTCCAAGGAGTTCCTACCCTGTCAAATGGGAGTGGGACTCCGTTACTCCCATAGGTCCGAGACTTGCTTAAAATGTTCTGAGTTCGGTAAATTCATGATGCAGGATGCTACCCTACTTACACATAGTCCAAGTGAGGATCTCTCCTCTAACGGGTTCGGAAAGACAGGTGCCTGAGCACAAGAAAGGCCATGACTCAGAATATGTTGAGGATGCCCACTCCCATTCCGTAGAAACTGGCATCCCGAACCTCAGGACCACTTATGTTTTTTTTTTTTTTTTTTTGCGAGTGGTTTTATGTCGCACTGACACAGGTAGGTCTTATGGCGATGATAGGATAGGAAAGGCCTAGGAGTTGGAAGGAAGCGGCCGTGGCCTTAATTAAGGTACAGCCCCAGCATTTGCCTGGTGTGAAAATGGGAAACCACAGAAAACCATCTTCACGGCTGCCGACAGTGGGATTCGAACCCCACTATGTCCCGGTTGCAAGCTCACAGCCGCACACCTCTAACCGCACGGCCAACTCGTCCGGTGATCACTTACTAGGCCACTCAGCCGTTGCCCATGTTTCACGAAATGGGACGTGACTACAGTAACCCACACCATGAACATAACAAAAGTTATAGAGAATACAATTTCCGATCATTTATGACTTATTCAATTTTACCGTACCGGCTATGATAAGAGTGGTGGTGATTATTGTTTTAAGAGGAAGTACAACTAGACAACCATGCTCTATATAACACTACTCAGAAAGGAAAAATGGAAGGGGTCCGACACTTCGAGAAATGAAGGTATCGGCCTAAGAAAGACAAAGACCACGAAAGGCGTGAAAATGAAAGACTCCCTAGCCTTCCAAACATAATAGGCCTACTGTCAGGGTCAGAAAAGAACAAGAGTTGACCCAGGAAGATCGTAAATGAACGATCGCGTGAAGAATAAAGCAAGAGGGAGTCATGAAAGAAAGGAAGACTCCCTTTACATTAGATAACTTAATATCACAGAGGCGGAAGAAAACTAAATGTCAAAAGCTCATAAAACTGATCAACAATAACAATACATTGACCATTGTTTTTTGTGATATGCTTTGTCTCTTCCGTTACGACTCATCTCTGATAGATGCGATTACTGCTGCGTATGGAGTATAACAGCCTGCCTGAATATTGGCAGGAAGCTGGAGAATTACAGAGGAGTGTTCGCGGTTGTGTGCGGCCCGGTCATTCCAGCTCAGAAACTTTGGACTGTTAGGTCGGCAGCGTAGTACGGTTCGTTGAAAGTGAGATAATGTGCAGTTTTTATTTGATCGAGTATTTCATGTTAGCATTGCTTTTAATTGCGACATTCTTACTGACTTCAATGTAATGACCTACGGTTGATTACATTTGGGAAAACCATAAATTACAATCTTTATGAGGATGTAAAAAAGTCAGGTGGAGAGTGAGTGTCTGTCATTATAATGAAAACAGTCCAATTCAATTGACTGGCAGTAGGGAAATGGGCCTGCCATCATACTGAAAACTCCCCAACTTGATTGTAACTGATAGTAGGCAAGAGGGCCTGCCATTACAATGAAAATTCCCAAACCCAGTCTTCACTTGAGAAAAGATGTGACGACTTTCCTCTCTCATTTCTGGGGTAACATTAAGAGCTACGCAATTTAATATAACCTTACTCACAATGTGTACACTATGTAGCCTAGAATTCTATACACAATGTAGAATTCTGTAGCAAACCACGGGTACATCAACTAGTAATGTAATATTTCTGTATTTCCACGTGGTGAGATTTTGCTCTCACAAAGGATGGCAGTACTGTATGGTACCAGGCTTTTCCAGGCTACCTATGCAACATTTTCAGGAAACCAACTTTTCCTGTATTTTCTTCTACTAAAGACCTCATATCAAAAATATTCGAAATATGAGACAAATAAATGCTCCATCCTTCCCAGGTTAAAGGAAAATTGCTTGTGATAAAACTATCAAATATAATTACAAACGTTTTGTTCTATACCATTTTCTGATAAAGGGAAATATTAGTGGTGGTTGTGTATAAACTGAAGTCCAAGAACCTGTAACTAGCTCTATGGAGAGTTGTTATGGAGACCATCCCGGCAACATTTTAAAGCCTTTCTTCAGTATCGGTACGCAGCAAAACAAATTATACTGAAATTATTGTTCATCTGCTATCCACATTTCCCTAGCAATGAAGTTATTTATTTATTGTGTACTAGCAACAAAGTACCAGTATTTATTTATTGTATACTAGCATTTGTACCTGTTCTTCGAACGGGAGTTTGCAATGGATTACGTTTCCTTCATGAATTTATGCGATCTACATGCCTCTCATCACACGTTTTAATACGGCATGTTTAAGTGGTATTTTTCTCCGAAAGCGCGTGGCAGTAACGTGAAGTACAATAAAGCTGAACAAAGGCGAAACAGAATGTGAATTATTTCAGAATTTATTGTACGGTACAGTTTCTTGTCCAAAATTGTCCCTGCTTCTCAGCTACCGTACATTTGTTGCTTCACTAACCACTGGAGAGGGTGGTTGCCCAGTTGTACTTCCTCTTAAAACAATAATCCTCACCACCACCATCTGATCACTGTGCCTGAAGACTCATGAAACCCATTGTAGATGATACCACTCTAATTATCTGCTCTATCGGAAAGAGTAAAATGGGATTTTTTTTGTAAGGATTTCCATTATTAGACTATCCGTCGTACGATAAATATGTATACGGCATAAATTTATGGAAATAACATGTTCTTAAACGTTTGTTATATACAGTCTTTTGGCAGACCTAATTTAACTAAAACTCCCTCGGTCCACTTCAATCAACTTCATTGCTGCCGTTGGTGGGATTCAAACTGACCATCTCCTACATGTAAGCTTACAGCTATGGTGCCTGCACCATGCAGCCAGCTCACTCAGTTTGACATTCTGAGTGGATCAAACTATAGCGAATTAGACATAATAATTATGTTCATGCCTTATAGATTTGATATATAGAATACACTCTCCTGTTACAGACTAGGTATGTTACTTCACATATTTCTTACTTCATTTAAATGGATCGTATCTTTAATACAATTCTTTGTATTCTCCTCCATACCTTTACTTGCAAAAGCTTTGGTAATCTTGTTGCATTTCTCCTTAAAGAAGACACTACCACAACCACCACAACCTTTCTTTTATCTGTGTGTTAATCTTTTTTTTTTTTTTTTTATAATTTGCTTTACATCACACTGACAAAGACAGGTCTTCTGGTGACAATGGGACAGAAAAGGTCTGGGAGTGAGAAGGTAGCAGCCATAGCCTTAATTAAGGTACAATCTCAGCATTTGCCTGGTGTGAACATGGAAAACCCTCTTCAGGGTTGCCGATAGTGGGGTTCGAACCCACTATTTCCCAAATGCAAGCTCACAGCTGCGCACCCTTAACTTTACAATCAATTCACTCAGTGTTAATTTCTAAATCAAAGATATTTATGGACTTTCGTCATGATGCTTGACCAACATGAAGATTCACACACCCCTGCTTTCCATCTGTGCCGGCCCCGCAGTGTAGGGATAGTGTGCCTGCCTCTTACCCGGAGGCCCTAGGTTCGATTTCTGGCTAGGTCAGGGATTTTTACTTGGATCTGAAGGCTGGTTCGAGGTCCCTCAGCATACGTGATTACAACTGAGGAGCTATCTGACAGTGAGATGATGGCCCCGGTCTAGAGAACCAAGAATATCGGCTGAGAGGATTCATCGTGCTGACCACACAACACCTTGTAATCTGCAGGCCTTCGGGTTGAGTGGCGGTCACTTGGTAGGCCAAGGCCCTTTGGGGCTGTTGCACCATGGATTTTTCCCTGCATTTTCTGCAATATTTTGCTGAAACAGCCTTATCCCTCATTACACGTCTTCTGGATGAATCCTACTCTTGTCTCTCAGGCTGCGGAAGCTTATGTTGAAACTGGTAGAAAACAAGATGAATACAGGATCTTTTCACTTATCACTGGTACAGTTTCTTTCCATAAACTGTACTGTAATGTCTCTAACACACTAGTTTAATCTTGTTGCTTGCTCAATTCTTCATTCTTTGTTCAATGTGGTATCATGCAGCCAAGGTATCTAAAACTATCCACTACTTATACAGGCTTATTTCTTATTATCTCAAGCTTCTTTGCTTTTCTTTGTTGCACTAATCTCAATTCCAGCATTCAAACATTGTATCAGAAATAAAAAGCAACAGATTAAGGTGGATGAGACATGTAGAGAGAATGCCAGATAGGTCTTTGAATAGGAAATCCAGGTGGGAGAAAATGAAAAAGAAGACCTTGAAAAAGATGGTTGGATAATGTGGACGGGCATTTCAGAATGATAGGAATAAGATGGAGGAAGCATAATGAAGATCGAGAAGATTGGGCTACAATTGTCAGAGGGGCCAAGGTCCTGCATGGCTGTAGCACCGAGAAGCAAGTACATAAGTAATTTCAATTCCAAAATTTTCTATTTCCTGGCATCAAAAGTTGACTTGCATTGGTATTTTTTTCTTTATTTTTTTCCATAGATTGCAATGTCATCAACAAACAACACAGTAGTAGTAGTAGTAGTAGCAGTAGTAGCAGTAGTAGTAGTGGTGGTGGTGGTGGTGGTGGTGGTGAGAAGATGGTGATGATAAAAATAATGATCATATACCCTTAGCTACCATGTGCAGGCATTTGATATGATGCCATTTAGGCTGTATGTCAATTTTGACATTCCGTTTTACATTGCTGAGTGGCAGGGACACTGGAACTTTGTCAGGTGATCTATGGCTGAGTTTTAATTTTGTTGGGTTGTGCCAACATCATTGGATATGGAGTTCCACCCTTCAAAAATTGGACTACCTCTGCCAAGTTTGGACCTGCAATCTTGTGGTTAGGAGGCTGACATTGGTGATCTGCAGAAGGAGCTAGCAGTATGATGAATCAACAACATTTTCAAGTCTGCTCTTTTTTAAATTTATTTTTTTAGCATAACATTGCACCAACACATACAGGTATTACAGATAATAACTATGGTCAAAAGAGCAGTTCGGGTTAAAAAATTATTTTCCCTTAAATGATAGAGGAATTAATTTTAAGATAATTTCTTTTTTTGTTCTTCTCTCTGTTGTTTCTATGGCAAGTGACCAGTGTTTGAAGTCAGAGTGTAGTTTTGTGTGACATCCTCTGTCTGTACCTGTAACCAAAGCAGCATCCTGCAGTGCAGTAGCAGAAGTGAAACCACATATTATACACGTGTGCAGTTTGTATATTACTTAACTGTTATTTGAAAGTGAAGTAGTTCAGATGTATAGTTTAATATCTAAATTCTTATTTCGCATCAGAGCGTTGACACAATATGAACAGTACAAATATACATAAACATATCTATATAAAATGCCTCTACAGCGCTGTGTTTATAAGTGTAATTCAGTGCATGGGAAAGTACCTCTATGCTATCTTTCTATTGGTTTCCCAATCGTAAAGAATCACCAGCTAGATTCAAAGTATTTAAATGCAAGGTAAAGAACAAGGTTTTAAGCCTACAAAATACAGTGTAGTTTGTTCTCAGCATTTCAAGGTGAATGGTTTGGAAGAATCTTCTCTCCTAACATGAAAATTGATGCCGACTCAATAATTTCATTGCTGAAAAAAGTTGCCTAACCAAACCTGTATTTAAAGAGAAACTTAAGAAATAAAGCCAAATTACCCATTAGTCTCTTCTTATCAAAAGAAAGGAAACAGCGGAGGAAGTTACGGCCAGTAAGAACCAGGATTTTCAAGAAATGGATTTGACTTGACTTATTTCCTTTAATTCCAGTTGGAACATAGGACCTCGACGAAATTTATTCGGCTTGTTCTATTTGCCATCAATGATTTTTCACCTCCCTCCATGTCTGTTAATTCCAGGAATCTCCCTGTCTGTGATTCTTCCAGGTAATCTTTGGTCTGCCTTGCCTGCGACTACCTTGTGGATTCCAGCTCAATGCCTGCCTTGTGATACTCTCTTGTGTGTGGTCTTCTCAGGATGTGCCCAAATCCATCTCCATTTTCTTCTCCTTATCTGTTCCTGTACGAGACTTTGACTTGTGGCCTCCCAAAGGTCTTTGTTTGCGATGTTTGCGATAATGCACCTCAAACACCGATTCATAAAAGTCTGTAACCTTTGGTCACTTTCCAGGTCTCACTTCCATACAGTAACAGAGATTTAACATTTGAGTTGAATATCCTTAGCTTTGTTTTTATACGAATGTGAGGGGATCTCCATATTGGTCGTAACTGTGCAAAAGCTCCTTTGGCTTTATTTATACGACTCAACCATCTCCAAAAGCACCTCCATCATGGCTTACCAAGCTTCCTAGGTAGCAAAATTCCTCTACCCTTTCTATATCCATTCCATCTAGTCAAGCTAGAATTGTTACGATAGTTTGTGCGCATTGCCTTAGTCTTTTTGTTATTCATCTTTAAGCCTACTTCTTTAGCTTCTATTTCTAAGTCATTCAGTTTGATTTCCATGTCCCGAAAACATTCTGCAAGAAGACAGAGATCATCCGCATAATTGAGTTCTTCCAATCGGTCATTTAATCCCCAACGAATGCCACGCATTCTATTCGTTGCCTCTCTCAGCATACAATCCAGTGTCATGATAAACAAGATTGGAGACAGCAGACATCCTTGTCTTACCCCAGATTTTACAGAAAAAGGTTCAGACAGCTTCCCTTTATGTTCTACTTGACAAGTATATCCATCATACATTGCCTGTGTAAGATAGACTTTCTTTTGTGGAATTCTGGACTTTTCCATAGCCTTCCACATTTTCCTCCAATTGACAGAATCAAAGGCCAATGATTAGCCTTAGTATGTTAATCTGATCCACAGTAGACTGATCTCCTCTGAAACCTGACTGTTCTTGACGTAGTCTCCTGTAAACGGTTATGTTTATTCTGTTCAGTATGACTCTTGACATAGTGTTAGACATGGCTCCATGATTTCTGCTGTTAAATCTCGATCTACCTTTAGGACTTCTGGGATAATGTTATCTACACCTGGTGCTTTGCCACTCTTCATTTGTTTCACTGCTTGTGCAATCTCTTGCAGTGTTGGTGGTTCTACCATGATGTCTGGATCCTCCAAAATGGTTTCAGCTTCTTCAGTTCTTGATTCCTCACCAAGATTATTGAGTACTTCCATGAAGTGATGTCTCCATCTTTCCAACTGTTGTGTCTCAGATGTCAAGACTACTCTGTTTGCATCTCTGACTGGTTTCCCCCCTGAAAAGTTCCTCATAGAAAGCTTTCTCGTAATGGCATATACTTCTTTGCTGTTGCTGACTCTTGCTGCTTCTTCTGCTTGTGTTGCCAGTTGGTCTGTAAACACATGTTTATTGAAGGAATGGAATGTAAAGGAATTTACATAGAACCAGTAGTGACAGTTCCAGTCTTCAGGGATGGCGATAGTGAGAAAAATATATTGTGTGAACTCTGCTTGGAAACACTCCATAAAGTTGACTACTGCAACGTGTCTAAATCAACTGGGGTCACCCGCATCTTTTTTTTTTTTAATCTCCAAAGAATATATTATTTCTGATGATGGGAGAAATAAAGTACAAAATGAACTGACCAGGAAAATGTTTCTTTGGAAGTGTTCCAACATACCAAGGTTTAAGATTTACAGTATCAAAATTATCATGTAATGTAATACAGTCTGAACTTCCCTGTATAACCTGGCTGTGTGTCCAAAATTGAGTATTACCCTCATTAAAGATTACTCCTTGAAATAATACTTAAAACATTGATTAATATGAAAGATGGATGACAAAATAAAAGTACAATTCTTATAAATTATGTTCTGAGAAAATGAGACAGTTTGCCAGCTATTTCCACACATCACTTCACTTTCATGGTAAAAAACACACACACAAGCACACATTATCTGTAGGCATATTAACATATAAACTACACTCATACCATTCTAAATTAAAACTGCTTTCACTCTGGTTCTGGGAAGCAGTTTTTGATTTATCATTTCCACTTGCAACATGCTTGAATTGATATGATTTATATCCAGAAGCCATGATGAATGATAAACATATGTGTCAGCAGCAAACTTCTCTCCAACTTATGTAACAGCAGAAAAAAGAACACGTGTATACACGTGAAGGTCAAAGCATCGACTCCTGACTGAACTCACCACTAGCGACTTCAGTGGATTAGGAGAAATACCTGAATAACGACACTATTATGGCATCGAATGGGATGGGACAAAATTAGTTTGCTTTCAAATAAAAATACCACTCATTTTTTATGTTCAGTTAAAAAATCCATTTTTAACCTGAACTGCTCCTTTAAGGTGAAAATGGGGAAACCATGGAAATTCAGGGTTGCTGACAGTGGATTTTGAAATCACTATCTTCTGATTGCAAGTTTACCGCTACATGAGCCCTCCCTTGTAGCCAATTGCTTGGTCGGACACAGTCTATATACCGATAATCATAATTTATACTATAATACACTTGTTGATTTCTTCTTCTTTCACAAATCAACAAAATTTCCATGGTTTCAAGTTAATTCTTTTCTACATTCAAAATCAGTTTGAGAATTAAGTATATTTTAATTAATATAATTCTATTTTCATTGCATTTACACCATCACTTATACTGAACAAGTTGGTAACAGAATTTTGCAGTAAAAAAAGGACAATTTGACAGCCACAACTTAAGCAATCACATTTGTAAGGAGATCAGATATTGTTTGATGAATAACTATGTCATCACAAAATTTGCTTACTGATATAGTAAAATATTCAATAATGATTCAATAATTAAGCAATTATGGCAGATTTAATCAGGGACATAACCTGCCTGTATGTCCAAGATTGAGTATTAGCCTCATTAAAGATTACTCCCTGAAATAGTACTTAAAACATTGATTAATATGAAAGATGGATGGCAAAATAAAAGGACAATTCTTATAAAATATATTTTGAGAAAATGAGGCAGTTTGCCAGGTATTTCCACACACCAAATACAGGATGAATGATACAGAAAGTAATTACTACCATATCTATTTCATGGTAAAAATAAAATACCCAGTCAATTCTTTTTGGTTCTGCCTTGCTTGCAAAAAGTCTGTAATTCATAGATATAATTTTTCATATATTGTGAGTTAACAACCACCCCACTCCCCAAAAAATCCTTTGTCAGTGAACTCCATCAGCGACATTCAATATTTTAGATACTGAAATATTCATATTTGCTTTACTAAGTTGCTAGAATTTTATTATTTTATTGAAATGAGTAACAAAAATCTGTAGCAAGTATTGATGTTACAAATTTTTAATACCTATGAACTTACATCAGAACAAGTTTTATCCTCAGGGAGATCATCATTAAGTTAGAATTATTTGTTTGAACAGTGCATTGTTCAAGGGGTCCAAGGGGTCCCGGGTTCAATTCCCAGCTAGATCGTGGATTTTAAACTTCACTGATCAATTCTTCTGGCTTGAGGAATGGGCATGTGCGTCATTTTCAACATTAGAATTCATCATAGATCAGCCTCGTCCTCAGATGTGCAGGTCGCCTATAGGTATTAATTCGAAAGACCTGCACCAGGTCTTTCCACAGCCATATGCCATTATTACAGTAATATGTAAGCCATAGACATTTTTATTTACAACACAAATGTCCTTAGGATTTTCATAAAGTTTGAAGAAGACCACAGTGAAACAATAATGATAGAAGTACAAGTTAAAGATTGGTATAAACTATAGCAAGTTTTAAAGAAGTCACTGGAAATACAGAGTGGCCACAAAATGAAGGGGTCAAATGTTTTTAGGATGATATAAGTGTATAATTATAAGCTATTTTGAATGTTGTATGTTCATCTGTTGTTCTGTTTGCTGCAACTCACTGTTAGAGAAAATGGTGGAATGGGGACTGTTAGTAGAGAAAAGACTACATACAAGGTATTCTACATCAAAAAGATGCTGCCATAAAGGCTCCAAATGATAAAGCTGACTAAGCTCCCAGAATCAAAAGTAGATACATTCACTGAAACTGGAAGGATTTATTATATACTGAACTGTATCAGATCATGGTCCAATTGAATTACAGTAATTTAACACTGTGGAGCATTTTGAATTTACCACTGAGGAACAGGCTTAGGAACACTGGGTGACCGAGTGCTTATACATGTCGAACCCGTAGCAAGCAAGGTGTGGCACTTTTCCCTCAACCATCATTCCACTCCTGAAGCATTGCCCCGTTTCCATAACGGTATCACTACGAACATACAGCAAGCAGAAGAAATTGGAAGACCAATGTAGGCTCACAAGGAAGCTAGACATGAAAGCACTGCAACCATCAGAAGCCCACATTTCTATAATAAAACAACAACTTGAAGACAACGAACTCGACAACATAGCAAAAACACTTGAGAAGGTAATAATCGAAGCAGCCATCCCACAAAGAGAGAGGAAAGCAAAACCCTGGTTCAATGCTCAATGCTATAGGGAGAAAAAATTCACACTGAACCTCCTACAGATTGCAAAACAAAACTAGACCTCCTGATCTTCAGCAATACCCAGAAGCGAGAAGAACAGCGGATAATGCTACGAAAGACCCATACGTAGCACTCAGACGGAGAAAAACACAATATGCAAATGTCATACACATGTCCAGGTGGGAACAACACTTTTCAAAGATCCTCAACACCACAGGTGATTTACAAGCCTTCGAGACCTCAACAAATAAGGGAAATAATACAGACTTGCAAGCCATTACATATGAAGAAATAGAGTGTGTAATTAATACAACGAAAAACAGAAAAGCGGAAGGACCAGACAAAATATTCAATGAATACATCAAGCAATCAGCAAACATTCTAGTCGAGACCTGGACGTTGCTATTAAACAAATGCATCGAAATGGGAAACATTCCCAACAACTGGAGAAACTCGACAATGAAAATTCTTTACAAAGGCAATATCGATGACCTGAATTCCAACAGTGGAATAGTCCTAGAAAGCAACATGCTGAAGATGCTCACAAAAACCATCACCAACAGAATCACACAAGAAATAGACCGCTTTATACCGGAAGTACAATTTGGATTCCGTAAAGGACATAGTACAGTTCATACACTGACCAACTTAATGGGGGACATAGAAGAAGATATAAGACATCCCAAGAGAAAGAGCTATACTGCATTTTCATAGACTGTACAAAGGCCTTCGACTTACTCGACAGAGAAATCCTTATAACAAAACTCAAACAAATTCTCGGTGAATCCCACCCGCTCCTGACAATAGTGAGAAACATCCTAGCGCATAACACAATTACAATTAATGATTCATTCTCACAAACTAATGGCATATTGCAAGGTGACCCGATCAGTCCTCTAATATTCAATGTTATGACCTCCGACATCCCCAACAATATAAGAGAGATAGCCAACAGTACACCTCTCTTTAAGTATGCCGACATGGTTCTGGCCTCTACCAGGAGAGACAACATCCAGAATGCACTCAATGCCATTTCAAAATGGGCAGACGAGAATGGACTTTGGATGTCAGCTCCCAGACAAAACTATCTTTACATCGGTTTGTTTTCAGACCAACTTTGCTTTACAGGAGCGAAAGCTGAGTGGACTCAGGATATCTTATTCATAAGTTAGAAGTAACAGACATGAAAGTAGCAAAAATGATTGCTGGTACAAATAGGTGAGAACAATGGCAGGAGGGTACTCGGAATGAGGAGATAAAGGTTAATTTAGGAATTAACTTGATGGATGAAGCTGTACCCATAAACCGGCTTTGGTGGTGGGGTCATGAACAGAAATGAAAGTTCTAAAAATGAACATCCTCCAAGCAATGCATATGCTCACAGGAGCTTGGAAGATGGTTACTGAGGAAACCATCTCAAATTGCTTTCCTAAGGCTGGATTTGATTAAATGTGTACCGACGACAAAGCCTGAAGAGTATAGCAGGAGTGGACATGCACGACTGGGTGCAGGTATCTAGTAATGTACCCATCACTTTCAACGAATTTGTGGGTTGTGATGATGATGTCATCACTACAGGCATCCGGGATGTTTAAGAAATTTGCAAAGAGAAAGTAACGCAGAATGATGAAGATAACAACAATGATGCTGATGATAGGGATGAAGAAATTCAACCACCATCATTCAGTGAAGGTGTTGCCAGCATAGACATTGTTAGGAGGTTTGTTACAGCATTTAAAGTGGACAACTCTGTTATGGACCGAGTAAACCAATTGGAAATGGACATTCTGAATGTAAAATCCAACAGTGCTAAAAATGAGACACTGACATTTATGTACATATGTACTGTATACAGGCAAAGTAACTCAATATATTGTTGTACATTGTATAAATATGTTGTGGGCATTATGATTTTGTAGTGTGCTGGGAATCTATGATCTTTGACTACTGTATTAGTGTTGCAGAAATAGCTGTAATTACAGTATAGTGTGTAAGGCAGGTATGTCCTCGTTTTATTGTTGTCATTGTGTAAATAATGTGTGTTGATGCAATTTGTCAATACATGCAAAGATTTCTGGAAAAAGTTTGATTTCTACTGAAATCTTGACTTAAGGTTAAAAAATTCCGGTCCCTATAAAATCACTAAATAGGGATTGTACTGTATATAACTTTCTTTCCACCATGAGAAGTTGTGACAAACTGTAAATTTTATTCTGTTTCCAAATTTTCTACATTACTCTCCTAGAAAACACAACAGTATAACAATGCATTACAATGGAATTGTGTGAGTTTAAATTATACCAAAAAAAGAACGACCAGATGTAAAAGGTGACATATCATAAATGTGACATTTTGTCAACTATAAGAAACTTGAGACAAATTGTCCATGTGGCAAATTTTCTTGAACAGAAACTACCGTAATTGTTTTTATTCCCTATCAAACATTTGTCCCTTACTTCATAGTTACTCTGTTCAAATAGCACACTGATAACTAAAAGAAGCATTGACAAGTATTCTCAAGAATGGTTCTTAACTTTGCCTATAGGAACCAGGCTGAATAAAATGTAGTGCAAATAGATGCAAGCTATTTATGAGAAATAAATCAATTTTAGGAACTTTCTGGAGCTATTAGTGCAACATACGTTATTTAAACCAAGTTCAATTAAATAAATAGCATATGAAAGTAATAAGTTGGGCAGCATTTCAGCTTGTGAAGAATAATCAGAAAGTCAACCCTGAGCATGAACTATAATCCAACGGTAAAATAGAATAAACAAACACACAGAAAAATAAAACAACAAACTCTGTAATCATCTAATAATGCTACAAATAACTGACTGGAATAACAACTTATTCATCACATTGCAAGATATCCATATTCCATCCACTATTCTAATACTTGTACAAAAATACACAATAGTCTTCCATTAAAAACTTAACTTTACCTTTGACAAAAGCTTCAATGATTAATGTATATCACAGTTAACATCAATTGAGTTCATATAGAGGAGATCATTAATGTGACCCCCTATAAGCAATCTTGTATAAATAGATGAATTAGCAACAACACACACTGCAGGCACTTGCTTCCTCCTCCTGTTCTTCTATAATCTGGATGTTACTCATGATGCTATGATGTATCATGAATAGTGGACAATTATTGGCACTAGAATAAAGAAAACAAATTTATCACCTTTATGTTGAACATATTTATAGGATCAGGTACATGTAAAGGAACACATAATAGAATATATACAACTAAAGGTCAGTGTGCACAGAGGGAATGACAGAAATGACAAACATGAAAACACGAAAGGCAAGGACAGCCTCCTCATCTTGAAGCACTGTCGTCTTCAGATAGATGTGCTCTTTCCTCATCATTTCCACGTCTTCAACATCCTTTTTTTCTCAGCTCCTAATGAGCGTGCTTCTGTTTCTCAGCTTCATCAGGATGGCAAGCATCAACGCTCAGTGAGGGGCCATCTTGACAGGTCTACAGTCCTGATGTGGGAAGTGTAGGATAAGGAGGAAGCCAGGTAATTACAGAAAAAGGTAAGAGACATAAAACGGATATGAATAGCTAACTGATAAAACACTAGGAACACCAAGACGAACACAGGAGAAAAGGATCCCAACAGGTCAATGCACGCAATGGAAAGGAACGAACAAGTGTCAGATCAGAGAGGGAGAGAGAGAGAGGCATGGAAGGAATGCATAATAGGATAAACACTTGAAACGAGTGTTCAAACTTTCCATTAATTATTATAGTCTCATGGAGTGAAATGGAAAATTTCTCATACCAGTATGTATTTTACTGTACTTCCTGTATTTTAAAACAACATACAGCATAATATAACTTGTTGACCTGGAAGAGATGGGAAGATTCTCAACTGCAGAAACATGTTAAGTAACAAGCTCATACCAAGTGATCAAATATGCTTTACTCTGGCTTGCACATTGTTTGTGCTACGAGCAAGCTTTCCGCTTGTTCACCATGCACGGGACGGGGATGGTGTGGTATGCCATTGTATAATATATAAGTAATAATAATAATAACGTAAATGTTTCCACCTTTTCAATACTACAATATATTCACAAAATTACAAAATTATACGGTACTAGTTTCGACCCATCTAGGGGTCATCATCAGCCGTATTGGAGCAAAGATCATTTGTGGCGAAATCCTAAGACAATATTATTTTAAAGAATAACAAGTGAAATGAGATGTTATGGTAATAGTTAATAATACAAGGAATACACATACTAAGAGGTTTTTAACAAAGAATAAAGTATAAATGGGGTGTTGTAAAAATTATAATCATGGAAATCAGTAAGTTCTTGTATTGAAATGAAATATGGCTTAGGAAGAGGGCTTAAGGTGGGGCTGAAGGGTGCGGGAGAAAGTGTAATTGTCTTGGAAAAGTACCTTTGATTAAATTTAGGATTGAGTTTAGGTTGGCTGCATTATTGTTTCTGAGGAAAGTGATAAATAGATCAAAGAGTATGTTGGTTTTCTCTGAGATTTCATTGAGATTGTGACTGGCATTAAAGTATTGGTCTAGGTGTATGTAGTAATTTTCCATTATGTTCAGTAAAGGGCCCTTGTTTGCTAATACGAGGATGTCCATGTCTTGTTCAATATTGGTGAAATTACGGTTATAATCTTGCATGTGTTGGCCGATGGCTGAAAACTTGTTGTATTTTATTGCGTTAGTGTGCTCGTGGTATCTGATAATGAAGTTTCTCCCGGTTTGCCCGATGTAGGTTTTTTTACAGGTGGTACATTTGATCCTATAAACTCCTGATTTTAAAAAACTGCTGGTCTTGTTGATGTGTGAAGTATTGTATAAAACATTCATGTTCTTATTGTTGGTTTTGAAGGCTATTTTAACGCCTTGTTTCTTAAAGATGTTGGTTAACTTGTTCAATACGGACCAAAAACATGAAATTCATAACCATCAATGCCATTGTATGTTTTGTTCCCTGACACCGGCCTTTGTTTTGTATATGTCCACATCCCTAAATGTAAATAGACTGTGAGATGGGTTTAAAGCAATTGTTGAGGAATGTGAAAACAGGTATGTACATTTAAAGGTGGTAAGAAATTATAAGCTATAAATTTCAATTTTGTTCCGTATTGAAGTGCAATTATAAGAATAAATTGATAAATGCTATTACGTAAGTCTTGGGACTAGTTTCAGCCACTTAGTGACCATCTTCAGTCAAATAAATTAAACAGATTATGTGATAATTGAAACATATGTATAACAGACAAAGACAATGTTGCAGGAATAATAACAACATTTAATTACATATAATAGCAAAATTTGTGGTTTTGATCTTCTTGTCATGATATGATGTCTTAAATGTTCACTTAGGACATCAGGCAAAGAAGTAAATCTCCAATGTCTGATGTAGAACAATCTGGAAGAAGCAGGCAGGCTATGTAACAAAGGAGTAGGCAGGGAACAAGCAGAGACCTGCTGTAGGAAGCAGGCAATGCAGATCTACCCACATTATTCATTAACGTGCCTAATAGAAACCATATTGCATGCAATGGTGCTCCTGATAAACAATCTTACCCCACACTCGATGCTACGCATTTCACACCTGTAAAGAAAATTTTATAATCTCCAATATCTTCCTCGGCATCTCCCCTAACTCGAACATCATTAAGTCCTAACACATCCAGACACATACTCTTTGCTGACTCAGCCAGTTTAATTCCTTCCTTTCTCTCATTTTCTTTCTTTCTTTCTTTCTTAAGCCCTCTTAATACTGACAGCTCCCCCATCAAACTCCATTTCATTCACCAAGATGTTTCCAAGGAGTCCCTGGCTTGTCAAATGAAGTGGGATCCATCGCTCCAGTAAGTCTGAGGCTTGCTTAATGTTTCCCGGTCTGCTCAGTAAATTTTCTGTGAAGTATGATGTATCTTACTAACAGTTAATTCCACTAAGAATTTCTCCTTTAATGAGTTAGGGACCACTAGTAAATTGCACAGTCCTAGCTCCTTGAGCACAGGGAGGGTCATGACTCAGAATATGCCTGAGATGCACACACACTTACTCATAGTAACTGGTATCATGACTCTCAGGACCACTTGCTACGCCACTCAGCTCTTGTACATGGTTCACGAAGTAGGACGTGACTACAGTAACGCACACCACGAGGGAAATATGATATCCAATATTAATAGGCCATGATGAAGGGGATCACGACAATTAACATGTTCACTGCTGTGGAGAAGTTAACTCCTCTAAGAATAGCCTGCGCTTGCCTCCCATAGAGGAGTTAAATCATTCAGAGCTGTCTATGGAAGAAATCAATAGTAGATTGTTTAATGAGGATTCAGAGGATGACCCAATTCCTTCAGATAATGAAAATGAGTCCAAAAATAAACTTTTATGTAAGAAATGAAAATGGTGACATTACTACTGTTGAACAAAGAGTCCAAATACAACTCTCCATATTTTTGGCTTCCATGTGCTATATTTAACTAACAACAGCATAAATACACTGGTATGCCAAAAGTCGGGGGACAGGGATATAGTATCGCGTAGACCTTCCTCTAGCTCCTTAGCTCGGCCAAGTGCAACGCCTCGTCGTGGTACTGATTCCACAAATGGAGAGATTCTGACCCAAGCTATTCGGATTTCTGCGCACAACTTCCTGGTATTTACAGGTGCAGTGTTTTGGGTATAAATGGACTTCACCACTACGTCCATAAATGCTCAACAGGGATCATATCAGGTGAACAAGATGGCTAGAGCAGTCGTTGAAACTCTCCAGAACACTCCTCGAACCAATTCTGAACAAATTGGGCTGATGACACACTGCATTATCCCGCTGGAATCTCTCATTGTTATAGGGGTACGTGAAGTCCATGAAGGACTGCAAGTGGTCACCAAGTAGTTGAACACAGTAGTCACTGGTCAAGAGCCTGCAGAGGTGAATCAGCAGATCCAGCCATATCCTAACTCTACCATCAGCTCGAAACAACTGGAACAGTGATTCATCGGATCAAGCTACATGTCACTAGTCCTCCAAGGTCCAATTAGCAGTGGCACACATACACACACACACACACACAACACACAGGTGAGACACTGTACCTGGTATCGTGGTGTTAACAAGGGCACTCTGGTAGGTCTTCCTGCTTCCAAATCCCCCTGACATGAAAGAACACTGTGCTTATCTGCTGGATACGCGTCTGGTACCTCCTGCATTGAATGTGGATGTGATTTGAACCAGTGTGGCTTGTCTGTTACCATGGACAATTCCAGCCACACGCTGCTAACCGTGATCATTAAGCATCTGTAGTTGGCCACTGCACTGCTCACTGTAGGTGGTAATGCCTTCCATGAGGTATTCTGGATACACATGTGACACCATCGTTTGAGGAATGTTATATGTCCACATAAATTCAAGAATGGAATGTTCTCTTATCTGGCACCCACTATCATGTCCCATTCGAAAGACAAGCCAGGGTATTGGACTGAGAATCCTGTGTTCCAGAAGCTGATTTTCTCAACAATAATGTTGAGAAGATTACTAAACACTTATCTGAGTTGCAGACTTCAAGAAGCCACATCATTCACTGACAGTACTGGCTGACTGTGAATGTCAAGAAATATTTTCAAGCCATTCTTGCTTTACTGCAACAATTCAACAAATTTACAACTGTGTATACCCCCAAAAAGGTATTGACTCTTGATGAAAGAATGTTGGCATGGAGGGAGGAGACTCGGATTTCAGGTCTGCAATCCAGACAAGATAATAAAATATGGTATAGCGGTTAGAATGTTTTGTGAAATCAGATAGCAGCAGTACATTCAAATTATGACACAGGAAAATATTGTGTTTGATCTCTTCTTTTCTTGATTTGGATTACCAGGTGTACATGGATAACTATTAAATCAGAGTGAAGTTCTCAAAAATATTACAGGAAAGGAAAACGTACCTGTGGAATAATTAGATAACAAGAGGAATTCCAGCTGACCGGAAACAACGACAGGAAAAACTGAAGATTTTCATTAGGGAAGAAGAGGTATTGAAGTTATTGTGGATGGACAAAAGAACAATCAACATGCTGTCAACCTTTCATTTCGCATTCATGATGCAAGTAAGAAACAAACACAACAAAGCGAAATTCAAATCCGACTGCATTCATGAATACAATAAATCTATATACGTACCCCTGTACAAGAAAGACAGTGAACCGGCCTCAGAAGGCTATTTTTATCTAGTCCATTTTTTCTAAAAAATCCAACCCAGTGGGAAAATTGACTTACATTCCTAAAACACATTGTGAGGAACCTGCTGCAGGAAGAAGAACTCAATCAACTTCAGATGTTGCAACCGCATGCTATATCTACATCAGTTTCACTTTACACAATAACAATGGTACAAAAACCCACTGAGCTACAGTATAGGACCTCGCATGTCATCTGAATGGGAAGAGGAAGAAACATTTGTTGCAAAGTTTTCCCATCAACACCTTGTGAAAAGAAATTCCACAAGAAAGTGTAGTATGTACTGTATGTGTAAGAAAAACAAAACTATTAGTGAGTCTACATAGTTTTGCATAAAATGTGGAATTCCTTTGCATGCTGGAATATGTGAAAACAGGATATTACACACTTCAGTTCTACTAGAACTCATCCTTAATTATATTTGTATTTTGTGAAGTTTAAAAAAAAAAGTTAATTGTGAAAAGTTACTTTGCCTAGCTCAGGGATTGGGTATTTATGCTATCCCCAACATTCTCAAACTCACACACCAAACACAATATTACTTCCACCATTCTAACTCAAACCTTGCAATACACAAGAGCTGCTGCCCACCCTTATCAGAGCGTCTGCTCACAAAGGCTGCAGTAGGCTAGTAATAGCCATACAAGATTATTAGTACTTCACCTCAAAATATTTTATCTGTTCACAAGAACTAATTTTTTGTTTGCTAGTAGTTTAAAATCGCACCAATGCATCAAAGGTTTTCGGTGATGCAAGGATGGGAAAGTGATAGGACTAGGAAGGTAGCGGATGTGGCCTTAAGGTACAGCCTCATCATTTGCCTGGTGTGAAAATGAGAAACCACAGAAAACCATCTCCAGGGCTGCCGACAGTGGATTTCAAACCCACCATCTTCTGAATGCAAATTCACAGCTATGCGACCCTAACCGCATGGCCAACTTGCTCAGCTCAAGGAATGTTCCAAAAGTAAATCTGAACATATAAGTTCAACTTGGCCCTTTGCAATATATCAAGGTTAAGCCATTAAAGGGCTGGAACAAGGTTCACTCAGTCGTGTGAGACGAACTGAGAAGTTGTCAGACAGAGAGAGGAGCAAAGAACATACACAAAAGGAGAAAAGGATCACAAGGGGTAGAAGTAATTGAAAGAGGTTAATAAGTGACAAACCGAGTCATATATATACAGTATGTATGTATATATAGAGAGAAAGAAAGAGAGAGAGAGATATCTAGCTTCTCTAAAAGCATCTGTGATTGTACTGTAATATGAAAAAGCTGAAAATGTGATTGTCCTGGGGACTAGGAACCGAACTATTATCGAAGACATTCAAAATCAACAAGCTTGGTGTGTTCCAGTTGTGTGTTGGTTACCTTCTTCTTCTTTTTATTACTATTATTATTAGTATTATCATTATTATTATTAATGGCGTGAGGCCTCCGGAAAGACCTAGTGCAGGTCTTCCGAGAGGACGCCTCATAATCGGCCTGCGCATCTGAGGATGGGGCCCTCCCTACCTATGATGAATTCTAATGCTGAAGACTGCATACACACACCCAGCCTCCGAACCATTGGAATTAATCAATGAGGTCAAAATCCTCGAATCGGCCGGGAATTGAACACGACCCCTTGAACCAAAGGCCAGCATACGAACCATTTAGACATGGAGCTGGATGGTTGCCTTATAATGGGCCAATTCCAGGCGTCGCGTGTTTACATTTGTACATTTAACATATATATGAAACTTACCACCTAAACAAATTGAGATTTACGCATAATAACATCTAGATGATACTTAATAGCCCCCCACAAATTTCATTGTTATAAACCTGATGTGTGCGATCTTATAAACTTTTAAATGTAGCGATCGGCGTTTACATGGGACGGACTTTTAACTTCGCATACCTTTACGTTTTTTCTAAAATTCCGTGAATTGTGGTAACTTTTATAAGTAATGTTAATATATTGTTTACAAGAAGTACAAATGTACATTTTGTGAAAAAACAATGTGTACTGTAAGTTGCGTAATATATTTAAAAGCGATCGTCGCGTGTTTACTTGTCAGCGTCACGGGATTACACACGTGAATCTGCGCTATGGCGACGTGCATGAGGGACTAATAAATCTTTAACTCAGCATCAAATACGATCACTGAATGATAAAATGTATATTTAATATCTCAGCAAGTAATAATAAATAAGGGGTGTGATGGCGCAGTGGTCAAACTGCTTTCAACCATCAAGACGGACTGGATTCGAGTCCCGGTCAATGCATCAGTGATTTTTGACGTGAAAGTCACGTCCAGTGGTTTGGATTTCATGTAAAATATGAGGTTCCGTCACTTATGATAGTGTGATTATTGGTTACGTAAAACTACAAACTTCCTTCCTCCCAATAATAATAATAATAATAATAATAATAATAATAATAATAATATATAACTACAGATACTGGTACAGACATGTGGCTTAAGTAAAGTGTTTTTATGAATTTTCACACATTTATTTAACACTCATAACAGTGAAAGTAAAATGAACTAAAATATTTAAAAATATTTGGACGTTCCAACGCTTACCAGTACGTAGCCTACAGTTTGAATGGAAAGCTTGATCAGAAAAAAATATAAAATGAAAAAAAAAAAAACAATTTATGTTCATTCTGCTTCTGGTATAGACTCATCAAAATACCATTTCCCACGAGTAAAACCAGGCACCGGTAATTTTCTTTCAATTTCACTTTCATTTAAAAAGTACTCGTGTTTCGTCGGTGGTTCACAAAACAGTTTAGCTTCATCGTTGCACTTGCGAAAATTACAAAATAATCATCACCATCACTTTCAGTTATGTTACTAACATAATATTTGGAATGTTTCTTCCCGCTGTATTTTCCAAGGACGAAGTCTCCCACTTCAAAAGTCGTATCACGGGGTGGATTTTTGTCATCTGTTTTGATCTTGCAGTCTGGATGTAGAGAGCGTGTGTTAGTTGTTTCTGAATAATAATATTTTCTTGCCTGAACTATGTATTTTTTTAATGGCTCCCCACATAGTGAATATCATGTGTTCCTGGTACTGCACATAGAGCAACAGTCAAATTATGTTTTAGTGTTCCGCCAACACCGTCAACAGCACCTTTCCCGTGACCACGCGCAAAAAAAATTCCTAAGTTACATTGATTCCAAAAGTTTCCTTAAAAAACGTTAGGTTCACAAACATGAACCTTTGATTGAACTGGCTCGCCGCCCCGTCCAAGAAGATAAACACTCTTGTGATTTCTGGTCGTTTTTCCTTGATGTCTGTTAATACTCTGCTTAAAAATGAGTGTGTGGCATATTTGTCAAGCTCCATATGGTCAGACATAATCGCATATGAAGCATGATTTCCTCCCGCAAACCACGCAACAGCAGTAAATATCGTAATTTGTCGGTGATGCCAATAACAACTCTGATTCATCTTGTGGAAGAATAGTGAAATTCTCCCCGAAATCCACTTGCAAAACCATTGAATTTTCAGTCGTTTGTTTTTTCTGCACTTCAAACATTTTGCTTTGCATTCTTTTAATAAATGTGTGTTTCATAAACAAGGGACACGATTTTACTAGTTTATCAATAAACTCTTGAACTGTGCCAGATTCTTGAATTAGAGATACGTGATTTTCATCATCACTTTGCCACTGGTACCACTCAATTTCGTCTCCAGCATTCCTGTACACATGGCTCCATGCGACAGGGAACTCCCCGGCCGTCCACTCGCGAGAACGTCGTAAACACGCGACGTATTTTACTATCAGCTTCATATGAATTCATTTGAAATTTTAAACGAATGATATAGCAGTTTGAAAGGGTGTACAATATTGGCTTTGCATACCAAATTTTATTAAAACTGAGCCACACACTTTTCGTCTACAGAAAATGTTATACCTCTTTTGTCGTGTGTTTACACGGCCTGCAGCAATAAAAAACGCCGCCTTATTATACCTTATATAAACTGTTAATAACCTAAATAAGTACTTCACTATGAAGAGAAAGAACATTAGAATTAACATTTACCATAATTATTTTGATACCTTTTCATCACAATAAACAGTATTCCTAAAACACTGAGAAATATCAAATGAATTTAGACTGCACATAAAGGTTCAATTAACCACACAATTAAAAATTGAAAGACATCAATAAATGAATATGTATCATAAAATTAATAAAATTTAATGTTTTATCCATCATAAAAACCAATTGTTGAGTTTTATTTTAAACTTTACTTTTTTCCTTCTTGGGTTGACAATTCTCTGGAATCAGCCAATGGTTATCATAGACATCTGGAAAGCAGAAAATAAGTGTTAGAGAGGTTAGAGTCCCAAGGTGACTACATTTTTTGCCCATTTGTCTTAGAAAAAGTATCTCTGCTAATTCCTGTATTTTTTAGATCATAAGATGCTGCATACCATATGACACACGCTGATATTTTGATGAAAATTTAAGGAAAAATGTAATTTTGCTGCATTTTCCAACAAAATTTTACAGAAAAATTAATTTGTATACCGATACAAATGAATGGTAGGTAGTGCAACACTATCACTGTTATAATTCACAAGTAGGTAGGCACTCACAATTCTCACTCTCATTCATCACTCAAACACAGTTTTCAGAAATTTTACTTTCACTTTCTGATTCTTCAAACAATATATCGTCTTCAGTACCATCAAAGGCAATACTTATACCACATTTCTTAAATGACTTGATGACCATTTGCTTTTTCACCGACTCCCATGATGTCTTCACCCATTCGGAGACTTGTCCAACTGATGGTCTCTTCATTCATCCTGCTGTCATTAGATCATGATGAGGTGCAGCCATCCATTTTGTCCACTCTTCACATATAGAAACGTTGAATGGTTTGTTCATTGAGACATCCAGTGGCTGCTACTGGCTTGTGAGGCCCCTTGGAATGACCGCATATTGTTTTCCTTCATTCTCTGCTTTTTTGTATCCATTGTGTGGGATTTGAACTGGTCCAACAAGAAGAGATTTCTTTTTCAGGAGACCACTGATACGTTTATAGCCCCCACTTCCTCCAACCACACCTTCATTCCATTTTGGTTTGTTCATCCCTATTCTTGAACAAGGACAATTCCCTGTAGAATTTTATCTTTGTATACAGTTTTTGTCTTTAAAATTACTACTGGAGCCAATTTCGTACCATCTGCACAGCAAGACAACACGACAGCACGACAGCATAATGTGACGTTTCATGACCGAATGTTTATTGTAATGGTCTTAGCTCCTTTACTGTCAATAGGTCCAACTAATGTAACATCAAAGGCACTTCATCCACATTACCAATGACTGAGTTTGAACCAAGTTTGTTTTTGTGCATCGATCACATTTTGTGAAATTCCACTATTTTGGATTCATATTCTGCTGGTATCTTTTGCAAAACCCTGGTACAAGTGCACAACAATAGTCTGTCTCTTACTAAACCGGTAACCCCAAGCAGGTGTTCCCGCGAAATCCACAATGTTGTATGCGGCCGCCCATCTCCTCGCTTCACAGGTGATCATTTTGGTGGACACAGAGGTGCCATTTATTTCTATGGGTTGTCAAACATTCCTTCATACGTAGCAAATCACGGATACTCAGTGCCTAAATATGATAAACCTTCGGACCATAAGACGCAACCATATTTTAGGCAGTATTTCTTGTAACATATATATGGTACTTTACTGACAGTTTGCAAGCCTGTTCTCTCAAGGGAACTTTAATTTCTGTAACTGAGTACCCAGAGATCCCAAGTTCAATTCCCATCCAGTCCACTGATTTTCATTCTTAAATAAGGGCTAGAACAAGGTTTACTCAGAGGCATGAGACCAACTGCGAAGCTGTCTGATAGGGAGAGGAGATTTTTAATTATTTTTTTTCAAAAAACACAAAACGACAAGGAAAATCTCCATATCTTCATGAACTGCTCTTCTCAAATTGATAGGATCCCTCCTCATCAACCCCAATTCATCTGCATTTCTTCAAGACTTCTTGAAGGGCCATCTTGACAGATACTCAGTCTTGATGTGGGAAGTGTAGTATAAGCAGAATGCCAGATAAAAACAGATAAAGGGAAGAAACAAAAATATTAATGCAGGTGATAGAAGACAAGGAGCAAAAGGACAAACAAAAATGGAGAGAATTCACTGAAAGGGGTAAACAAGTTACAAATCAAGTCATATATACAAAACAGGAAAAGGAATACACAATAGGACAAACACAAGGACAAGCATAAGAAGAAGAAGCAAAAGAAGGAAACAAGGACAGACATCAAAACACTAAAGGACTAGGACAATATCCACTTCTTCATACATTAACGTCTTCAAATATATATGCTCTTCTCATCAATCCCAGTTCTTCCACCAATTCTTCTCAGTCTCCTTTTTTCTATTGCTTCCTCTTCCAACACTGACCTGTCACTCTGTTTATCTCATTATGTGTTCCCCTTTGCATTCCTAGCACTCTATATTTGACTTAGCATTATTATTGATAGTATGGGTGCTTTAATAGCTTTATGATGCAAATACTAGATATCATGGTAGATTCAGTTCATTGAGAAATTATCAAAAGCAAATCACTTGAGAGTTGAAATCCAATTTTTGTTCCAATATATTTAAAAATGGGTTGTCTTCTTGATCTTGTGCAGAACCACTAACGATAAAATCCTAACTCAACACACAAAGGATCAGATCTTAATGCCCAGGAGCACTATTCTCAGTAAATATCAGGCGTTATGAAACCGTGGTAAAACTCTTACTGTGGTATTGTCATTAACCTGTTGCACCACTGCTAATCCTTGGTTTCGAAACCGTGATTCCTTGATGCTTGTTTTTCTCACTATTATTCCTCTCGGAACTAATTCAAAGTAGCATTAAGAAGGCAGGGATGAGTTTGACAGTCATGTGTCTCTAATTTATCCAGTTCTCAGTTGTCTACGTTTTGTCTGGAACCGTCCGCTGTCTTCTTATTTTTAGGACGAATATTATTTAAATTATTTTTCACTTGTAAAAAAGGTTTTATATTCATATTTCTCCTTGTCAGAATAACTGTAGTCATTTTTATCATATCTTCCATTACAGCCCTTTATTTCTAAGATTAATTAATTTTGTTTCGTTACGTTCCCAATATCGGAAAGGAAACATGAACAAGAGCGCCAAATTTTAGTGCATTTGAAACAAATGCTCACTTACCAATACTTAGATTACTTCTTGGCAAAACAGGATTATTTCTATGAGTTGGGAACCTAAATTAGTCAGCTATTAATTGTAACAAGGACGCCACAGTCTCTCTGTCTCTCTCTCTCTCTCTCTCTCTCTCTCTCTCTCTCTCTCTCTACACTGTTCATCATCCTCCAGATACTGTAGATATAGGATATGTAGTGCCAAATTCATTTTAACTATAAGATCACGGTACTTTGGATGCACACAATGTGAGTTTATATCGCTCGCTCACGACCGGTAAACTTTTAAATTGGATCACGACACTTTAGGTGCATTACAGGATGGCTCAAATGAGGCGAAACATGTTGAATTTTATTGCTCCATCTAATAATGGAATTACCGGGCGAGTTGGCCGTGGGCGTAGAGGCGCGCGGCTGTGAGCTTGCATCTGGGAGATAGTAGGTTCGAATCCCACTATCGGCAGCCCTGAAAATGGTTTTCCGTGGTTTCCCATTTTCACACCAGGCAAATGCTGGGGCTGTACCTTAATTAAGGCCACGGCCGCTTCCTTCCAACTCCTAAGCCTTTCCTATCCCATCGTTGCCATAAGACCTATCTGTGTCGGTGCGACATAAAGCCCCTAGCAAAAAAAAAAAAAATGGAATTATGTTTCGTATTGAATTAGGAGGATACATTTAATTTTATTGCTTTGTAAACTTTAGGTGCACATAGTATACAACTTACTTATGAGGTTATGAAGCGTACGTAGGCCTTAAAGCCTCGGTTAGCTGCTTTACCGCTCACTCACAATCGGTTAACTTTTAACCACAGTAAAACATCACAAATTTCAAAACCAAACTTGAGGCAACAGAAATTCAACTTAACCATGGTAAACTATCCATTTTACCGCGGTTAAGTCGTAACCAAGGTTGATACACCCGGGCATAAATTTCACAAGCATCAAGAGCAATACATCAGTAGCTTTGACAACATTGCAAGTTACTGGTGCTAAGAAAATATGAGAGAAATTCTGCTCGATCTTCAACTTATACAACATGTAGTTACATGAAGTATATGCTGTGATGCCAGAGTAGAAAGAGTTTCATACATGTGTATACATCCTGACTTTATACAGTAAATCTTAATACACAAACCGCTCCAAGTTATATTTACTTACCAATTATGCATAAAAGAATGAGGACGATGGTTATACCAATAAGAGCACGTATTTTCATGTGCTGAGCCCAAGCTCGTCTTTGCATCCGAGTGGCTGCTGACTGGAAATCTACACTGGCTGCTGTCAGGCGGTCAGAAGCATGTTGTAAGTCCTCCAGATGCTCACCCCTCTCCACAATCTTGCCAACATTACTTCGCATAACCTCAGTGACTTCAGCAATCTGAACACGAACCCTACAAATAAGAAAGATACATGGCATTAATTTGATCTAAATAATGTCAATAATGAAACATCTAGTCAGTATCCTCATAGTTGTTTTCTTTTCACATTTAAAATTACCAGTAGTAGTTTAGAAGAAAATATTTGAAATTTTCAGTTAGTTTTTATTGGTCGGTTATTAAAATGCTCAGATTCATATTGTTTCATGCCAGCCCCATGGAAGGCCCTTTTGGTACCTACTTCCAGAAAGGGGTTAGTGACTCAGACGACCTGGGATCTCCCAGCCGGTTTGTGGGGTGGGGCCAGCCTTTCCGTATATTGTTCTTGTTGGCCAGCTTACCTGCGAGTTTCTTGGAGATTCAACGGGAATGTTCTGCCTCTAGCCACCTCGTGGAAATTCTGGCTCAAATCACCCGAGCTATAAAAAGGGAGGCTTGCCACAGACAGTCATTCACAGTGTTGGGCTCCGTGGTTGAGCCAGTGTTGGTGCTGGATTCAGGGTCAGAGTTGGGCTACGTGATGGAGTTACAGTCAAGTTGGGCTCCGTGGTGGAGCTAGGGTCAGTGTTTGGCTTTGTGGTGGAGTCAGTGTTGGGCTTCATGGTGGAATCACTGTGAAAGTGTGGGGTTCGGTGGCTGGGCTGACGGCGACAGAGGTATTGGCTGTCGCTAGTGTCCCACCGAGGTCTGAACGAGGAGCTGTTGTTGTGGTGTCAGAGAATCCAGTGAGTAGGTGGGCTAGAGACAATAGAATGGAAGGCTGCGTATTACCTGAGAGTACTGTACGTTTGTGTGTTTCTGTGGACTGAAGATTGCCATGAGTCAGCGAGGGAGCTATCGTGAGTGTGAGCGTGAATGGACCTGTGTTACTGTTCGCTGTTGAGAGTATCATCCTGCTGTTGAATTCTGTTGAGCTGTTCAGTTGCTTACTGCATGTGACTGTGTGAATTACTGGACCGTCTGTGGAGTTGAACCAACGAACAGTTATCATGTGTCGAGTGGTCCGTAGCCCTGTGTTCAGATCCAGTGGTCTACACACAACTGCTGCATGAGGTGACAGGACTTGGCGAAGTGAAAGTAAGGATTAACCGTCCGCAGGTATAGCAACGGGCTGGACCGCCTGCTGTTCGATAAGGAAAAGGGACTTGTAAATAGACTTGTAATTAGTAAGTGTGCCCATTCATAGCCGATTAGAATAGAGAGAGAGAGAGAGAGAGAGAGAGAGAGAGAGAGAGTGTGTGTGTGTGTGTGTGTGTGTGTGTGTGTGTGTGTGTGTGTGTGTGTGTGTGTGTGTGTGTGTGTGTGTGTGTGTGTGTGTGTGTGTGTGTGTGCGCATGCATTTATTGGATCATCCTGAAATAAATTAGAGTAATGAAACAAATGGAGTTTTATTTGTAACAATATATTGTGACATTTTAATTTTCTGATGGTGGTGTGTGACACTCATTATTACAGCAACAGAAAAATGCCAAGTGTCATTGGGCACACTTTGTACAAAGGTATCATATGGAGATGGATCCATTTAAGATAAGGGTCATTTACCCCTCTCTTCCATCTAACCAGTTGAGACAGTGAACTCGTGTCCTCATCTTGAGATGGTGCAGTTCTTTTCAGGCACACCCCCAATGGAGGTGAGCTGCTTGTACCATTTCAACCACATTCCAGCCCTCCTGCCATTCTTAAATTTTTGGCAGTACCAGGAATCGAACCTGGGTCCCCGAGGATGGCAGCTAACAACACTAACCATTACGCTACGGAGGCAGACACCAGATGAGATGCAGTATATATACAATAATAATCAGAAATAAAAATTACAACTATTACCAGTGGCGGTAATTACGGGGGACGAGGGGGTAGTTGCCCCCCCCCCCCATCTCTGCGGAGAAAATATCATTGCATTGTTATCCCATTTTTGCCGCCTGAAACTAGGATTTTTTTTTTTTTAATGGTACAAACCCTGTTTCTTATCAGCTAATTCTTTTCTTTAATTACTCTAATTATCAAGAAAAATACTTATTGGAAATATGCACAAAATGTTGTTTGTTATGACTAACCGATTTGTACAGTGCCACAGCAAGTAGTGGAGACTTGTGCAGCAGCATACAGTATGTGCTGTGAGGAAGGGTGGTAGGGGTATATTTTTGCCACGGTCATGGTCACTGTGGTATGATGCACCCTCTAGCCGCGTGCATTTGTCAGTCTGCCAATCAATGTGTCTATGTGTAGTTCTATTTTGTTACTGTTAATTTGTTAAGTGTGTAGTCAAATACTAAATGATTTTTAATTGCATGCCCTCACCATATATCTATTTAATTTTAATACATGTGTAATTATTGTTCCTTTGGTGAAAGTTTTATTTTATGGTATTAGATCAAAATCTTTTAAAAATGTAAAAAAAAAAAAACCTATTATTACAGCAGTTAAGTTGGTAGACTCTACCTCTCTGTCAAAATTCGCTCAGAAAACATCACAAAACTTACCATTCCGAACCTTTTTTTTTTTTTTTTCAATTTTAATGTACCCCCACCCCGTGCTGTAACCCACAAACTCGGGTACTTTTGTCGAGTATAAAGTTTTGTCCCTCCCACTTCTAATTCCTAATTGCCACTACTGATTAACCCTAATGGAATACCAATACATATAATGATAGTAATGAAGTGATGGACGACGATGATAAGTTGACCTATGAAAAAATATATATTAATGTATACAATTGAATCCTTACTACATTGTAGCTACAAATAGTCGTTGAGGGGATATTACAGGTACTGTTTCCTGAAACTAACAGGGAGTGGCTTCTCTGACAGAGCTAGGTAGCTTTTTCCACAGCTATGCTGTATAAACAACAAAAGGTTTTGTAACATGTTGAACAATGGGGTGGTATAGATAAGAGAGAGCCATGCAATTTTTTGCCTTAAACTGCATTCCAAAACTGTGGTCAGATGACAACCACAGTTACAATTGGTTTCGCCAGGCTGAGTGGCTGAGACAGTTGAGGGGCTGGCCTTTCAACCCCAACTTGCCAGGTTCGATCCTGGCTCCGTCCGGTGGTATTTGAAGGTGCCTCGTGTCGGTAGACATACTGGCACGTAAAAGAACTCCTGTGAAGTTAAATACCAGCACCTTAGTGTCTCGGAAAACCGTAAAAGTAATCAGTGGAACGTAAAGCCAGTAACATTAAATAATTCGCTGTACGTTTCACCAACACAGACTGGTCTTACAGCAATGATGGGATATCAAAGGAAGCAGCCGTGGCCTTAATTAAGATACAGCCCCAGCATTTGCCTAGCGTGAAAATGGGAAACCACGGAAAACCACCTTCAGGCCTGCCGACAGTGAGGTTCGATCCCCTCTATCTCCCAAATGCAAACTCACAGCTGCACACCCCTAACCGCAAGGCTAACTCGCTCGGTGAGAGTCTATTTGGAGGTCATGGACAGATGTCACTCTTCCAGAATTCAAGGCATTTTTAGGCAATGAACAGTAAGCCTGAATTACAAGACTATTTTTCAAATGATTAGTTAGATAAGTGTCCATTTTATTAAGATGCATTCCCTCAGAAGAGGTTTATGAAAATATTCTCGATGTTACATGTTTGTCCACCTCTAGGGCAACCACAGAGAGTTATGATTAGAGGGGCAATAATCTGAAACTTGGTGGAATATTTGGATTGTAAATTTAGGAGTTTTATGAACCAGATCGTAACATCAGTGTAGATGAAAATAGAGTGGGTTTCAAAGGAAGCATTCGTAGATGAAAAGAGAGTGGGTTTCAAAGGAAGAATTATATTTAAGTGCTACAATCCACAAAAGCCAAGAAAATGGGGCCTTAGAATATTTGTTTCAGCTGACTTGACGGGTATTATAAAGTGAAGGGCAGAGTGTGGAGTAGGACTGTTCCTCAGGAATACTACTGCACATGAACCACATTCTTTTTATTTAATTCATTTTACTAATTGCTTTTTAAACTAGTAAGTAAATGTGTTCTCATTTCAGTCAATCACAACCTATGTCCTCAGTGCCATTTGTTCTTTATTATTATTTGTTGATCCATGGCTCCTAGCTTCTAATGCCACCTGGGCAGTGCTTGCGTACCTTCCACACATTGCCTGAACACATCACCCTGTAGGTGCAGTGCAACAATTTTATCAATCCCAGCTTCTTGTCCAGAATTTCATATTTTGTATATATTTTTAAATGTTCATGGTGTGGGTTACTGTAGTCACGTCCTAATTCGTGAACCATGGGCAATGGCTGAGTGGCCTAGTAAGTGGTCCTGAAAGTCAGGATACCAGTTGCTACGGAATGGGAGAGGGCATCGTGGAAGTATTCTGAGTCATGGCCTTCCCTTTGCTCAGATGGCTAGGACTATACAATCCAGCGTTGTCCCTAACCTGTTGGAGAAGAGATTCTCACTTGGACAATGTGTAAGCAATGTGTTTCACAGGAGTTTCACCGAGCATGCTCAGAATGTTTTAAGCAAGCCTTGGACCTATGGGAATAATGGAGTCCCACTCCCATTTGACAGGCAAGGGACACATTGGAAAACAAATTGATGAACGAAATGGAATTTGAAGGGGAACTATCAATATTAATGGGGCTTATGGAAGAAAGAAATTAGTACTGGCTGAGTCAGCAAAGAGGATGTGAGTGGATGTGTTAGGAGTTAATATAATATTGAGGTAAGGGGAGATAATGAGGAAGAGATAAGAGATTATAAAATGTACTTGACGGGTGTTACAAAGGGAAGGGCAGAGTGTGGGGTAGGACTGTTCATCAGGAATAATAATGCACACAGCATAGTTTCTGTTAGGCACACAAATGAGAGAATGATGTGGGTAGATTTCACAGTTGGAGGAATTAGGACAAGAACTGTCTCAGTGTATTCACTTTGTAAGGGTGCAGAGGAAGAAGATAAGTTTTATGAAGCCCTGCACCGTATGTATATATCTTAACATTAGTATTATATTAGAATAAGACATTCTTGTTTAATTAGTTTTTAATAATGTTTTATTATGTACAATCGCTATTAAGCAGGTTCTCCAACAGCTGATGATGACTTATTTACAGGTCGAAACTGGTACTGTTTTAATGTAAATAATTCTAAACATTTTGTAAAATAAAGTATTGATTAGCTGGAAAACTCATCCTTCATACTTGTGTGCATAAATTATCAATACGGACAAAGAAGCTGATAGATTATAGCCCTGAGTGATATCGTAGTCAGAATCAACAGCAAGGATAGGATAGTGCTAATGGGTGATTTCAATGCGAGAATTGGAAATAGAACTGAAGGATACAAAAGGGTGATTGCTAAATGTAGGGAAGATATGAAAGCTAATAGGAATGGGAAGCGTTTACTGGACTTCTGTACTAGTATAGAATTAGCACTTACGAATACATTCTTCAAGCATAAACTACACATGGAGCATCAGATCCATAACAGACTATACCTTAACTGACTTTTAGTTCAGAAAATCTGTTAGGAATGTGCAGGTTTTCCAGGAATTTTTTCATGATATAGACCACTATCTGATCTGTAGTGAACTAAGTTTCTCTAGACCTACGAGAAAGTGGAATCTGAATACGGGCAGAAAATCTCCAGGGCAAGGAAACTGGGTAGAAGCTCATGGATGTTAGTAAAAAAAAGTTCCAAATAACGGGCAGTACGCAGATTCAGGATACAGAAAGAGAATGGGTGGCATAAAAGGGTGCTGTAGTAGAAACAGCAAGGGAATGTCTAGAAACAACTGTGTGTAAAGATGGAAGAAAGCAAACTACTTGGTGGAATGATTAAGTGAACGCAGCTTGTAAACTTAAAAAGAAAGAGTATCAGAAATGGCTCCAAACAAGGACTGACAAAGACAGGGAATTGTACGTAGATGAAAGAAACAGAGCAAAACAAATATTTTTTTAATCTAAGAAGAAGTCGTGGGAAGATTTTAGTTATAATCTGGAAAGGCTAGACCAAGCAGCAGGGAAACCTTTCTGGACAGTAATAAAGATTCTTAGAAAGGGAGGGAATACGGAAATGAATAGTGTTTTTGGTAAATCAGGTGAACTCATAATAGATCCCAGGGAGTCACGGGACAGATGGAAGGAATATTTTGAAAATTTTCTTAACGTGAAAGGAAATATTTCTTGTGACGTCCCGAACAACCAAGGTCATGGGGAGAGGGACAATGTTGATGAAATTATGCTTCAGGAAGTGGAAAGGATGGTAAATAAACTCCACTGTCATAAAGAAGCAGGAATAGATGAAATTAGACCCAAAATGATGAAATATAGTGTGAAGGCAGGGATGAAATGGTTTCATAGAGTAATAAGATTAGCATGGAGTATTAGTAAGGTACCTTTTGATTGGACAAAAGCAAAAGCAGTAATTGCACCTATCTATAAGCAAGTAAACAGAAAGGATTGCAACAAGTATGGAGGTATCTCATTGATTAGTACACCAGGCAACGTGTGCACTAGGATCGTGGAAGGGAGAGTGCGATCAGTTGTTGAGAGGAAGTTGGTTGAAACCCAGTGTGGTTTCAGACCATAGAGGGAATGTCAGGATCAAATTTTCAGTATGCGCCAGGTACCTGAGAAATGATACGAGAAGAATAGACAATTATGTTTATGTTTCGTGGACCTACTTCTATGCACAGTTTGCATTAGTGTAGTAGTGACCTTTGAACTCTGTTCAGGATGAGTGGTGTGTCATGAACGACCTGGAAAGCTACCTGTATTCTTTGTACAAGTTCATCTTCCCTTTCTATGGGGTTTGTATAGTATATAATTTGTGCAGAACAAACTGCACACTGCCTACTGAGGCTGGGAAGCGATTATGCAAAACGAACAAAGACATTTGTACATTTACACCGAGCATTATCTCTGTCTCTCAGTTCTCCTCCCTTCCTTCCTCTAACACACAGCAACCGACAACAGCTGGCTCTCTGGCATAGCAAATACGGCAAGTTCGTCAATTTGAATCATGCGTCCGAAAGTGACAAAGTACTTTAACCTCATTTTCTAACAAGAAAAACATTTCCTCCGCCAATCTGATTGCACCATCATTCTTAACCTACCACGAAGAGCATCCCTGATTTTTTTGTCGTATAGTTCTGATACACCTGTATAAAGAACGGACATTCCATCTCTCACACGCATGCAAACATCTTGTCAATGAATTCTAATAAAAATTACTTATTTATCCCTCGAACTTAATGGGTGGTTTCCTTACTGTTTGATTCTGTCTGTCTCAGCATCATTTGCCTTTGACTGCATAGTAGGACCACTGAAAAAAGAAAAAAATACAGCATCAGTATGTATGAACCCTACACAAAAAACAACAACATAAATAATACATGTAAATCACCAAGTTTGCTGTGGCTGCAACAAGAACTTTGACATATGAATATGAAGCCTAAACCAAAAGATTCATCTATTATTGACAAAGGACCAGCAGACAATAACTAACATCATCACATCAGGACCAAAATCCCATCAGGTTTGAAGGAATATAACAGGTTCAAGAGGCTGTGTACTGCTTGGCTACAAAAGGAAGTTTTCTGATATAACTGACAGCTACAGTAATCATAATTCAGAACTGAACAAGCGGAAAACTGAACACTGAAAAAAAAAAAGTAAAACTAAAACTGAATTTTGCAAAACTGTCCACATGCCTAAAATTTGTAATAGTAGAGCACTTTTCTCCTCAAAAAATGGATTTATATTCTAAGAAATCGTTTCTATAGGTATGGGATTTTGGCTATTGTTAAAATTCCCTTCTCCACGGTCATTATCTTTGAAGTTTTAAAAGTGTATATTGAATTTTCAAGACCGCATTGTAATCGAAACAGACTTTCAATGTATTAGGTCGTGTTACGTATATGTAGTACATGTTGAAGAGATGTTAAGTACAGAACAAAAATGGCCAGCCGGACACCAGTGGGATCCGAACCCACAACCTCCCGATTTTGCGTCGGTTGCTCTACCGATTGAGCTACGGTGGCCTAGGCCATCTTTGTTCTGTTTGAAAGGATCTGAGCTACAGGTCTGGCACTGCTGCTAGCACACTGTAGAGTGCGTTTAAGTCGCCCGTTGTGGGACATGTCAATGAATATTGAATTTTCACAACCGCATTGTAATCGAAATAGACTTTCAACGTATTAGGTCGTGTTACGTACATGTAGTACGTGTTGAAGAGATGTTAAGTACAGAACAAAAATGGCCAGCCGGACACCAGTGGAATCCGAACCCACAACCTCTCGATTTCGCATCGGTTGCTCTACCAATTGAGCTATGGTGGCCTAGGCCATCTTTGTTCTGTTTGAAAGGATCTGAGCTACAGGTCTGACACTGCTGCTAGCACACTGTAGAGTGCGTTTAAGTCGCCCGCTGTGGGGCATGTCAATGAATATTGAATTTTCACGACCGCATTGTAATCGAAACAGACTTTCAACGTATTAGGTTGTGTTACGTACATGTAGTACGTGTTGAAGAGATGTTAAGTACAGAACAAAAATGGCCAGCCGGACACCTGTGGGATCCAAACCCACAACCTCCCACAATGGGCGACTTAAACACACTCTACAGTGTGCTAGCAGCAGTGCCAGACCTGTAGCTCAGATCCTTTCAAACAGAACAAAGATGGCCTAGGCCACCATAGCTCAATTGGTAGAGCAACCGATGTGAAATCGGGAGGTTGTGGGTTCAGATTCCACTGGTGTCCGGCTGGCCATTTTTGTTCTGTACTTAACATCTCTTCAACACGTACTACATGTACGTAACACGACCTAATACGTTGAAAGTCTGTTTCTATTTTAAAAGGGTGCAGTGTTACCTGATTTTGAGTTTAATATTAAATCCAAACTACAGGGATGTAACTTTCCAATGAAAAAATCCCACAGGTACTGCCCAGAATTCAAATCATGGCAATCATGGAGAGCAGCAAGTGATGTCACTGGGCTACCATGCCTCCTTGATATTTTTAATATACCGATATGTATTCCTTTCTTTAAACACATAAGACTGTGTATTATATTTGCTTTGTCCACAACAACTTATACTAGTGGCAAGTTTTACAAATAAAAAAATCCATTTGAATATAACGTATTGAAAGAAAAAGCCTTGTAAACCCTAGTGCCCCAGAAGTACAAATGAGAACATTAAACCCTTTTCATGATTCAGTGAAAATTATTGGCTATCTTAAAAACTAATGCAGTGTACATGATTAATCATAAACATCTTACATGTCTGGCTCCTTGGTCAGTGTAGTGCTCTTCGGTTCAGAGGGCCCTGGGTTTGATTCCCATCCGGGTCAAACATTTTAACCTTAAATGGTTAATTCCATTAGCCCGGAGACTGGGTATTTGTAATGACCCCAACATCCCTGCCTACAACACTATACTCCACTACTATAACACGCAATATCCCTACACACGTAGGGTTGCCATACGTCCTGAAAAGGCAGGATTGTCCTGAATTTGAGCATGTGTCCCGACGTCCAGACTGAATTTTTAAAAATCCCTAAATGTCCTGAATTTTAAAAATCAGAGCAAATTACGTAAAATTTTGATCAAATGTTTTTGAAAGGGAATGGAAATTTTTTGGTTGGTCGTACTGAAGAAGAGTCTGACGTCATTACCTGACGTTGTCATGTTAACAGGCTTGACCTACGCTAACGCTATCTACTTCTGCCGGGAGCAGCGTGTTGAATAATAATGAAAATTATTTTGTATCCATGTTACCTAGTAATAAATGGGTTGAGTTTTTAAAGCAATGTGAATCCAGTGAGCAATATTCTGAATTGCTTAAATTGGCTCAGTTCTATTTCTTTTTACCTGGCCATAATACATGCGTGGAAAGAAGTTTTTCTTTAATGAATTCACAATGAACAGATAACAGAAAGAGACTGAAAGTAGAATCTGTTAAATCAATATTATTGGTGCAATACAATTTTAAAGAAATATCTTGGTAAGAATTTCATGATTACATTTTAAAAAATGAGTTGCTAAAAAGTGTGTCAAGTTTGGAAAAGTATGATTGGTATCAGCATCAGGGCACTTCTGTGTTATAAATATCTTTAAGCAAAGGTAAATAAATGCTATTTTTAGTTTTCACTTATCCATGTTATTGAGAATCCATGTTGTTGAGAAATGAGTAAGTCCACGTGAGCTGCCCCATCTGTTACTTAAAAATCTATGCAAATAACATTGTATTATATATAATTTTGGAGTGGTCAGTAAAGTAGGTGTTTTATATAGAGCATGATTTCTTATTATTACTCTATTTGATTTTTAACATTAACATCATACATCAAGTGTGACTTTTGGTAACGGACGGGACAGTTCATATGGAATTACCCAAATACAGTCTTGGAACCATAGGCGCTGACTTTTGGTCTTGAGCATGGGGACAAGGATGAAAATATCAAACATTCTTACGGGAGCAAAAACATGATTGCGTCCCCGTACCACTACATGCATGGGAGCAAGTGCTCCCGTGGAGTCGGCACCTATGGTTGGAACTTGTTGATGTTTGTGTCCTGAATTTCAGCCTGAACCTTATGGCAACCCTATATATACAGCACATGCTGCCCACCCTCATCGAAGGGTCTGCCTTACAAGCGCCGGACAATGGACAATTTCATTTGGAAAGTGTTAAAGATCAGTGGAGGAAGAAATGAACCAGAATAGCAACAACTATGAAAATAGCTCTTTCTTGAGTCTAAACTTAGGTCACAATATTTCAGAAAACAGAGCAAAGTGTATGTTGGGGATTTCACATTATTCAATTTTTATAGGAAAGAAATGAGTTCATTACCATACTTTTTTGTGTTTAGTTCGATTCCCTATCTCTTAATAAATCACCATCATTACTTTGACTGAAATAAAATTTGAGATGTCTTTCTTTGAATATTCAGCATGTATACCATATTTTACCTTGACAGTTGCAACAATTTAGAAGAATGCTTACAAAGGAGTGGAACTAAACCTCCTCTTACAATATTTGAGGTAATAAACAGTGAAAGCTGTCTAATGTTTAGCCGAGGCCAAATAAATTCTGTGTCTTAAATCAAAGAAAATATTTATACTAGTTAAAAAGTGATTTCTTTTAAGTTCAGTAAGTTCAGAAAGCAGATACAATATATTTTTTTTTTTTAAAGTTGCTTTATATTGCACTGACTCAGATAAGTCTTATACCAACGATGGGATAGGAAAGGGCTAGGAGTGGGGAGGTAACGGCCGTAGCCTTAATTAAGGTACAGTCCCAGCATTTGCCTGATGTGAAAACAGGAAACCATGGAAAACGATATTCAGGGCTGCCGACAGAGGGGCTCCAAACCCACTATCTCCTGAATACAAGCTGACAGCTACAAGACCCAAACCGCACAGCCACTCACTCTGCTCCATAGAGATAATTTAGACGTGGGCGTCCGCTTATTTGATGATGATGATGATGATGCTTGTTGTTTACAGGGGCCTAACACATAGATCATTGGCCCCTAATGGTATGAAATGAGACGACATGGTATGACAATTAAAAATTCATAAACCTCCACTAACCAGAATTCAAAAATGTGAGGACGAAGAATGAATGGATGGATATGAAGTTAAAACAATCAGTGGATCCAACCTGCAATGCCCCACATCCCCAGGAACTAGCATTTAATAATAGTATTACTGACCAAGGGACTGCTTCTAAAGCACAATACTGACTTGATGATGCTTGTAGTCAAAACGGGTCCAAAATCCAGGTCATCGGCCCCTCATAATGGTACTTATCGCTAGGAAAACAGAACCATGCAATGTGTCATGTTGTGGTACTAATCAAAAGTAGTGTAGACTCGCGGTATTCCACACATTATGGTACTATGCACAGGTAATGAAATTCGCACATGTAACACAGCCTATGGTGTTTCGCACACTGCGGCGCTATTTACAGGCAACGCAAACCTATGGCATTCCTCACATAAGTGTAATACCCACAAGGAGCCGCACTATCCCATGGTGTTCCTCATATAGTGGGTACTAAGCACAGGCAAGGCAGAACCATGGTGTCGCTAATCCCATGGTGTTGCTCATATAGGGGTACGAATCACAGGTACTGTAAAAGCTGCCAACACACGCTATTGCTACGAATCACAAACCTACTGTGTACCTAACATAGTGGTACTGCGCGCAAGTATAAGCGACCCATGGCGTTCCCCACGTGGTGGTACTAATCACAAGTAGTGGCATGGTTCTACGACAATCATCCCTTGGTCGCCCCTTTGAGTCACCTCTAACGACAGGCAGGGGATACCGTGGGTGTATTCTTCATCTGCGTCCCCCACCCACAGGGGATTGTGTGCTTGGTCCGCGAGAGGTATTTTATTTCCCTCAAGTCCGCTGGCAAGCCGGTTAGGACCCCCCTATCTGCCACCTGGGATGTGCCACGTGGGAGTATCACCTCTCCCCCTGCTACGCCAGCGTAGTAGGTTCGTGGGCCACTTATTTGTACCTCTGTCATGCAGGATTATTGAAATATTTGGAATGTCATTTTACGACATATTCTGTGAGAAAATAATGGTCTAAATCCAAAATAACAGCTTATGAAGCGGTTTTATTGCAAAGATAATGCCTATTTCTTTATATAACTTCTGGGCTAACCAACATAAACCTGATATTCAAAAGTCTTGCAGAGATGAAAGTGAGAATGAAACTTCCTTTAGCATCACTGAAAGTCTTCTTTGTTTAAGAAACATAAGCAATCAATTTTTCCTTCTCTTTTGTCACAAAATTGCAAGATATCCTTTGCTGTACCATGTTCACTACCGCCTGGTTTGAAAACGGTAACAGTAACCACATACCATGTATTACGGTCAATTCTTTAAGGGTTAAGGTCAGGGAGATATAATATTGTTTGTTTTTGTAGTTGCTACAGCAATACGAGTTCATTTTGGCATGGAGGCAGAATAGCATCACAATAAAGTAAAGCAAGAAGCATACTTACTTAAAGAAGCAAAACAGAGAATGCCAATAATATACATATTCTAAAAGGCTGATCAAATTCCAATATATATAACTCCACACCTTCCAGTCAAGGTAGCTCTGAAAAATTTTGAGCACGGATGCGAGAAGAATAATGGAGTAGCCCTTAGCAAGGTCAACCAGGAAACTGGCAGCCATACATATATAGTAATATTTTTGGAAACTGGAAGCCATACATACATAGCAATATTTTTTCTGAACAGACTGATATAAAATCAAAGCCTTTTATAGAGCTAAAAGTATAATACATAATGAAAATTATGGAATGGGATGCAATCGTTGGACATCATGCTACCATATTCACATATATGTCTGGCCAGGACATCCTGCTACAGTAATGGAGTAGACCGTACAGCCAGAGATTCAATGCCGAGTATTGAGCCACGGTAAATAATTTGACTCCCTAAGAGGACCAACAGCTTTGGACGGATGAGCCCCTTTAGGTGGGATGATGGTCCTCAGGGTGGAGGAAATGCCACCTGAACCCATACAGCAGCGTCTGCTCTCCGTGTTAGAAGCAGCTGCTGCCTATTGCTAGGCAGCAGCAGTATAGGTGAATATCTAAGGCAGATGAACACCTAGGCATCAACGACAAGGACATTATGACCGCAAAGGAGAAGGCAATGGTAAACCACTCCTGTATTATTACCAAGAAAATTCTATGGAACGTCTCTCATTTGTTTAAGTATGGTACCCCATGGTAGGACTCCCAGACCAGTAAGTACCAAAGATGCTACTGGGGAAGAGCAACGGGCACTTACAAGTAATCTCGATTTGAATGACGTGAATGAGGTAAATCCTTCTGGAGACCCACTTGCTGCTGACGTCCCCGATAAAAGAGGGATCTGCGCTGTATGACAATCATATTGCTGATGATGATGATGATGATGATGATGCTTGTTGTTTAAAGGGGCCTAACATCGAAGGTCATCGGCCCCTACAATCATATTGCAACATGGAATGTTCGAGGAATGAGTCAAGGGAAATTTGACATTGTTAAGAATTAAATGATCAGATTAAACATTGATCTGTTTGGTATTAGCAAGCTGCATTGGACAGGAAATGGCTTCTTCAAGTCGGATGACTTTACAATTTATTATTCTGGAAATGACAACAGAAAGCAGAATGGTGTAGCTTTCATTGCGAACAAGGAAACTGCAGCAACTGTAGAAAGTTACACAGTAGTCAGTGACCATATGTTATCCATCCATTTATGAGGGAAACCACTCAATATCACTATTTTACAAGTCTATGCTCCAACATCAATGGCATCAGAGGATGGAATTGAATCCTTTTATTCTACATTAGAAGAAAATATACATCAGATGCCTAAAAAGGACATAATTTACATCATGGGTAACCTCAATGTGAAAACAGGGGCACAAAGAGACCTCATCATCACTGGTGGCTTTGGTCTAGGGGAGCATAATGATGCTGGTGACCGACTGTTCAGTTCTGCATAGAAAATCAGTTTAGTATCATGAACACCTGGTTCAAACAACCTAAACTTCAGCTGTATATCTGGACATTGCCTGATGGTGTATATTGCAACTAGTAGATTACATTTTATGTAGCCAATGCTGGAGTAACTCCATCCATTCTGCAAAAATCTTTCCTGGTGCAGACTGTGGTTAAGATCATCAACTAACTTACTTGCAGCCAAAATTAGAGTTAAATTTTGCAGAATTAAGAAGCTTGCTCCTCCAAAAATGTATGATGTCTCTTAAGTCCAAACTTCATATTCCAGTGAGCTTAAGAACAGATTTCAATTGCTTGAGACTGATGAAAAGCATCCTGATGAGCTGTGGCAAGAAACAGATTCCATCATTACTTCAACAGTACAAGAACACATACCGTACAAGTAACCAGAGGTGTCACAAATGGCTCTCTGCACATACGATACAGATCAGAGTTCAAAGGAGATCAGCCAGGGCTAATGGTAATAGAGATTTCATTAGATTGCCGAATGCGGATTTTCAACGAGCTGCAAGGAAAGACAAGGAAATACACTGGAGTCAGCAATGCCACCAATTAGAAGAGGACTCCAAGAAGGGTCACACCTGGAAACTTTTCATGCAGGTAGAGGAAGTTTGAACTCCTTTTAGTGCTCGTAAAGGAGCAATAAGATGCAAGGATGGGAAGATCCTGACTGCACAACAAAGTATTAAGAACAGATAGTGTGAGTATAATGAACAGCTATATTCCCATGATGGTAAAACTCAGGGGCGGTGTCTTCCCGCATCCCGCTCAGTTATTTCTCTCCATGGCTGCCTTGTGTGTGACATCATATGGTATGAAGACAGCACTCGCCCACCCTGCTGACGAAACACGTGTTTCTACTGCCAATTTTTTCAGTTATGCTTTATGCTTTGGTCTGGTGTGAACCCGTCCAGTGTAATAATAATGAGTGGAAACGTTAAAAGTTGTATTTATTGTGCTGTGACACTGTCGTAATTATGGATTTAAATGTACCGGTGTTATGTATGACAGGTTTCCAAAAGATGGCGAGTTAAAACGTTTGTGGATTTCTCGCTGTAAGCAAACTGATAAGTTTAAACCGAACAATTCTCGCATAAGTTCTGTTCATTTCCTTCCAATGGATTACAAGTGAGATATGAAAAATGAGCTTTTATGTTTTCCCACTAAGAAAATACTACGCCCAGATGCTGTACCATCTCAATTTATTCCCAACTGACATGGAGGTTTTACTACTGAAGGACGTAGAACAAGTGAAGCTACGTCACAGGTATGTCTTCTTTATTTCCATATCTGTCCTCTAACATAATGGTATAAGCTGCTTTGAAAACTTTGGCCTAATGGTGTCCAAAACACTGTTCTAAAACACTTATGTGTCGGCATTCCACAGAACTCCACTGAAAGAGATATACGGCACGAAGGCCAAAATATCAGGAAATGGGCGATGTCTACTCTCACTATATTATCCCCTAAGAAGAGGAAACTCGACCAGTCAACTATTACTGACACAATTGAAGATAATAAGGATGAAGAAATAAATAAAAATATTATTATTATTATTATTATTATTATTATTCACCATCATCATCATTTCCCTTTTTCTAGCTGTAGCCGGGTAGGGGCAAATATGGTTCCTCTCCACTTTCTTCGGTCTTTCCACCACTCCTCCTCCAACACTGTGTCCCAGTCCAGGTTTCTTTCTATAATGCTGTGTTGGATGGTATCCTTCCATCTCAATCGTGGTCGTCCATGGCCTCTCCTTCCTTGGATTTGCATTTCCATCACCTTTTTTGGCATTCTTTCGTCGCTCATTCGCTTTATGTGCCCAAACCATCTTAGTCGGCTCTTCTCTATTCTATCATTCATTTTTTCCACTCCAATTTCTTACCGGATTTTCTCATTCCTTATTTTGTCTCTTCTACTCTTCTGTATCATACTCCTCAAGAATTTCATTTCGGCTGCCTGTATTTGACTCTCATCCTTCTTTGTCATTGTCCAAGTTTCTGCTCCATAAGTTGTTATGGGTACGTAATACATCTTGTACATAGTATCCTTTGCTTCCATTGGCACATCTTTGTCCCATAACATATTTCTTACACTATGATAGAAACAACTTCCAGCTTGAATCCTTTTACTAACCTCAGCATCCAGTCGAGCATTCTCCATTAATTCACTCCCCAGGTATTTAAATGTTTCCACTACTTCCAGGGGCTTGTCTGCAAGTCTAATCTGACCTTTCCCTTCTTTCTCCCCTCTAGTCATAACAAGAGTTTTACTCTTTTCTACACTTATTTTCAATCCACATTCTTCAATCTTCCCATTCACCACATTCAACTGTTCTTGAACCTTCCTGTTGTCTTCTCCCCAAATCACAATATCATCTGCAAATAACATCATGTTCATTTCTCTTCCTCCATATGCTGCTTTTGCTGTTCTCATGATATTATTATTATTATTATTATTATTATTATTATTATTATTATTATTATTATTATTATTATTATTATTATTATTATCCAATACAAGTGGACCCTATTTTATTTTAGGATTATAGTTGAAACATAAAATTAAAAATTAAACATAATGATGGTGATTTACAGAATTAGTTTACGAAATATGCGATAAATGAAAATTAGGAAATGTTTGTAACAGCATTTCTGTACGAAAATATGGTATAGTGGTTGTGAAAGCTGAATATTACAGCAGTTCAAATGAGAACCCAAATCAAATCTTGCTCTTGTAAACACAGGACAATCGAATATTAAATATTAAATGTTCAACTGTTTGAGTAGACACACAAAAGCAAGAATAGTCACCTGTCAAAATAATTTTAAAATTTTCGAAATATGAATTGAAATTTCCATGGCCTGACAAGTTGTATTAACTCAAAATTTGGTGCCAAAAGTTTGCACTGAAGTCGGTTGTACACTGTGGGAAAATATATTCTTCTAGTAACGGATCCATCTGAAGCTGCTACTCTGGTGATGCTGAAAGCTACAAAAGATGCACTTAAAAAATGTAGAGGTCCAAGGTATGCCATATCAGTTAAAAGACAACCGTCACCACCCAAAGTGACACAAAATGTTACCGGAAGTAGAGAAAAATACTGTCAAAATGTTTTATACCAGGACAGATACGGTAAGTGTGAAAAAAAGAGTGAAGTCATTGCGAGTGCTTTTACATTAAGGGCACTTTCTAAGAAGGCTTATGCATACCTTAGAAAAGAAAGAGAAACATTTCTTTGCCTGCTAGATCAACATTACACAAGTGGATACGAAAACTGAAATGCAGACCTGGTATTTTGAAGGAAGTGCTCTGTTTATTAAAGTCTCGCGCTGTAAATTTTCAAAGAGTGAAAAAATATGCTGTCTTGAGTTTTGATGAGATGAATATTGACTCTCGTATTTGTTATGATTCGACGGATGATGTAATACTGGGTCCCTACAGGAACGTACTTGTAGTCATGGTGCGAGGTTTGTTTTCTTAATGGAAACCACCTCTGTATTATGACTTCGACAAGACCATGACAGCCGAACTTCTGCAGGACATTATTAAAAACATTGAAGCTTGCCACATTAATGTGGTTGCCATAACTGCAATATAGGAGGGAAAAACGCTAAAGCGTGGAAAGAGCTGCATGTAAATATGGCAAACATTTTACCCTGTGGACAAATTAAGAAAAGTGTGGGTTTTCTGTAATGTGCGTCATCTTTTAAAGCTTTTGAGGAACCATTTCTTAGATCTTCACAGCCAAGAAAGTACCCTGAAAATATTTCTGGACATTATCTCCCTAGTAATGATTGGCAAACGAAACAGAAACCTTTTCAGAAGGGATTTGTAATTTCAATTAACACTAGAACAGCGGAAGGAGTCAAAACGACACTCGCCTTGAATTTTTCTTTAATAATGTGTGCATTGTTGTATCATTTCTCTTCAAATATCTTGACTTTTCATCCTTTTTCGTCCTGTTTATTGTATGTATCGCATCCAGAAAAATATTTACATTTTCAGGTATTTCTGATATGACATACCCTGGACAGCGGTAAGGGTCATTTTGACACCTGTACAATTCCTTATTACAACGCAGCAGTTTGCATTGTCAAACAACAGTGTGTACCCAGCCTGGAATTTTAGTATTGTTGAGCTCTTACTGTCAGATGAGTGTTTCAGTTAGCGGGATTAATCTGGGATAAATTTGTGGAAAATTGCCTTCGTTACCACCCAAGAGAAAATATTACAATCGATGAACAATTACTCCCCAGCAAAACCAGGTGCAGATTTACCCAATATAACAAACACGCCCGACAATTATGGACTCAAATTATGGATTGCTGCAGATGTAGACTCAAAATACATCTGTGATGTCTTTCCATACCTTGGTAAAATTGATGCGCATCCTGATAAGCGGCTATTGGAAGAGTACGTTGTACTTTGTCTCGTGGAGCCGTTTCTAAACCAAGGGAGAAACGTGATGGGAGACAGCAGCTTTACATCTCTTCAACTTGCTAAGAAGCTCCAAGAGGAAAAGACTTCATTGGGGGTAACAAACCCCATTCGTCGGGAAATCCCTACTGAGATGAAGCAGTCGAAGTCTGAATATTACTCTACAATCACCTTGCGACAGACTGGAAACATACAGTGCATCTTGACAGTGTACCAAGGGAAGAAGAACGTCCCCCTCCTCAGCACATGGCACGCTTAAATAACAATGAGCAGAGAATGAAAGAAGCCGGAAACTGCAACTTTCTACAACGTCACGAAACACGGCGTATATGTGGTCGACCACATCTCATAAATGTACCACCAAGGCTGCATGAAGGAGGTGGCCAATGCATGTCCTTTTCAATATTCTAGACCTACCAGCTTTCAATGCTTGGGTCATTCACAAGCAAATAATGGGTAGGAAGATAAGGTGGAAGAATTTCATCCTCCACCTGGCTGGTGAAATAACAAGGCGGGAAGAGAAGGGCGGCAGCAACAAGAAGAAGAATAAGGAGAAGAAGAGGAGGCTGTAGGACTATTTCCATCTATAAAGTAGATGTAGTGCCAAGTTGGTCTGTGTAAAGGCAACAAATCTAGCAATGCCTGCAGTAAGTGTCTCAAAGCAGAGTGTAGAAAATGTGCACGAAATGCAGAAGTTGTGTGTGCAATATGTGGTTAGGGAATTCTAAATTTTCTTGAAGTGTTTCTGAAAAATGTATAATTGTTGCAATGTGAACAACTGACTAAGAAAAGGTGTTCAATTGGTCAGTTTTGTGAAAACTCCTTAGAGAAACAGAAACATGGTGCAGTTGTTTATTATTATTCATGTGTCCATGAGTAATATAAAAGGTCCATACACTAATGTCAGGTCTTTGAGTGTTAAATAAACTTGTGGAAACACAGTAGAAGAAAATGCATCCTTTTTGTGTGTTCTATTTTGGATATTTCCAAGCATTTCTTGTGAAGTGTCAAAATGACCCCTTACCGCTGTTCTAGGAATGTGAGATTTTCAGCTGTTCTAGTGTTAAGTCATTACTCAGACTTTTTGAGAACCTGAAGGGGCAAGGTATTTCTTACATACTAATACAGTGCCTAAACCAGGATTCTTTGGAGAACTTTTTCTCTCGTGTTTATGAGTTGGGAGCCTTTTATAACAACCCAACTCCATTTGAAGTGAGAAATTGAATTAGGCTGCTGTTGTTATCGGGAAATGCAAATTCAATTCCTTTACCTGAAAGCACGTCTTGTGGAATCCGAATCCGAAGAAAATTGAATGGACTTTGTCACAAATGAACTGTGCATTGATACTGTTAACGAGTCTTCAGAGAATGAAATGTTTGTCGAGGACATTGAAAATGAGTTGTTAAAGGAGGAGACTTCATGTCAGTCAGTAGGAGGGGAGGATGTCACCCAAGAATCCCTAAAATACCTCGCAGGTTATGTGGCTTTCAAGTGTCGCTTGATTGATGAAACTCTTAGTGCCGCGAGAAGAGACCTGCAACTGGATCTCGGTTATTTCAATAGGAGGCCAGATAGCACTGAGAAAATATGCCAATAAAAAGGCTAAGTTTTGGGCTGGATCATCAACTAATAAAGTCTCCTGGAACATAAGTTTTAATACTTTAATGTAATTCCATAAAGATCTCGATATGATGCATATTGTCGCTGCCAGGACAAAACATCCTATGTGAAATATTTTAGCTTAGAACTTTGGCCTACCGGGCGAGTTGGCCGTGCGCGTAGAGGCGCGCGGCTGTGAGCTTGCATCCGGGAGATAGTAGGTTCGAATCCCACTATCGGCAGCCCTGAAGATGGTTTTCCGTGGTTTCCCATTTTCACACCAGGCAAATGCTGGGGCTGTACCTTAATTAAGGCCACGGCCGCTTTCTTCCAACTTCTAGGCCTTTCCTACCCCATCGTCGCCATAAGACCTACCTGTGTCGGTGCGACATAAAGCCCCTAGCAAAAAAAAAAAAAAGAAGAACTTTGGCCGGTAAGGTTCCGTCATCTAAGGTGCAATATTGTGTGAATATTGTCAAGGCATTCTCTCTCTTCATAATGTATGTGCTGCTGGTCAATATATCTCCAAAAATATTATCACATAGGAGGTTTTGTCCCGGCAATGACGATATTTTCCTATGCCATTTGATCTAAATGTTTACTTCATCAGGAAAGAAATTAATCATTTTGAGTTGCATGGCAATATTTTACTTCTTATCGTATTATACGTCATGTATCTGATAGCTGATGTTTAATCGCAAAATATGTGACAAAATTTATGCATTTACACTCATCTTGCTCTTTTGAATGTATTGGAAGTACCGGTACTTATCAAATCAGACTAAACCAGATTATTATTAAATGAAAGATTGGGAAGGTGTTTCACAGGAGCGAGAATTTACAGGCTTGCTGTACTGTGACTGTGTACCCTACCCACTATCCTTCATACTGGGTGACGTCATAGCGCTCCAGCCAATGGGAGATTCAACCGCCAGAGTAGCCTACCTAGGTAGTGTAGTTACCTTGGGTAAAATTGTTTCACCATGTAGCGTTGAACCATATGAATTAGGAACCAGATATCCTGCAGGAAGAAGTGGAATGGACACTGAAACAGTTACCAGATAATAAAGCTCCTGGTTTCGATTGTATACCAGCAGAACTGCTAAAGCCTGTCCCTTTGGCAGCTATCACTGCTTTGTGCCAGAAGATATGGCAAACTACCACCTGGCCAAGGGGATGGAAAAGATCAATCTTTATCCCACTGCTTAAGAAAGGAAAAGTCAGCGACTGCTCAAATTATTGTACTATAGCTTTGATTCCACACCCTAGCAAAGTTCTTCTAAAAATCATACAGAAACGTATTGCACCCATCCTTGAAGCTCAGTTACCTGATGTTCAAACTGGTTTCCGTCGAGGTCATAGCACCCGCGATCATATTGCTAATCTGCGGTGGATCATGGAAAAAGCATGTGAATACCAGAACAGTCTACATGTGTTTTATTGACTACAGAAAAGCCTTTGACTGTGACGAGCATGACAGACTACGGGAAGCCATGTTAGACTTGGGGGTACCCTTACATATGACTCAGTTGATACATTCGCTTTATATAGAACAAGAGGCAGCAGTTCGCACACCATATATGGCAACAATGAATGGTTTGAAATTGAAAAGGGTGTCCGTCAAGGCTGCATTCTTTCACCATTCCTTTTCAATCAGCATGCAAAAAAAACTATGTGAAAGTGAAATTTAGAGGAACTTGACATTTGTGTGAAGAATGGAGGAAGAACTATAAACAATTTGAGACATGCTGATGATACAACCCTGCTGGTAGAAATGGAAGATCTAAAGCTTTTAATTTCCCACCTCAAAGATGAAAGTGAAAAAATGGGCCTCTATCTCCCTATTAAAAGGACAAAGTTATGACTACGGATGTGTGGTACAGTTTGTCTAAAGCTAAATGGGGTGGAGATAGAGAGAGTGTGGAGGATTTCATCTTCTTGGGAGCCAAAATCAGTCAAAGTGGAGATTGTGGTCCTGATATTAAAAGACTTGAGACTTCACTTGAGCGAATCGCTATGATGACTATGTCCCAGATCTGGAAGAGCAGAGATATCAGTTTGGTTTGGCTACCACGTACGGATTAGTCCATTCAATTATAGTCCCACTGTTCATGTATGGATGTGAGAGCTGGACGCTGAAACAGGCAGACAAGAGGAAGATTGACGCTTTTGAGCCCTGGTGTTGGTGAAGACTCTTACAAATACCATGGACTGCAAAAATCACCATTAAGGCAGTTTTAGAGCACATCAAGCACTGTAGGTCATAGGTTGGTATGATTATGAAGCTGAGACTAGCATACTTTGGCCATGTTATGTGATCAGATGCATTGGAAAAAGCAATCATGCTAAGAATGATAAGAGGTACAAGAAGACCAGGTCGCCAGAGGACTCGTTGGTTAGACACCATTAAAACACCACCACCTTTACCCTGGAACAACTAAAGGAGGCAGTGTAGAACAGGACAACATGGAGAGTGCTAATTCATAGAATCGCCAATGGTTGATTCGACTGAACGGATGACATCATCGTATTCACATTACCGGTATACCAGAATACCAGTCTAAGAATTCTTCTTTTTAGCTATATTTAGTATTTGTTTGCAGGGCGCTAAAATAAAGCAAAATGTTGCATGCAGCCTGCAGACCTCAGACTGAAGACCACTGGTCTTTAAGGTAATTTAAAGAATTATTTAAATACACATTTTTAATTTTTTTTTAACAAGATAATTGAGTTAGCCTGCTTACGGCCAGCAGTAAAGAAGTTTCCTTGAGCTACAGTTGGATGCAGGTTTGAATTCAGCCTAGGACCAACCAGTATGAAGCATTGGTGAAACATTATGATGAATTCATCAATTATTCTGTTCCCCACAAATAGAACAAATCAGCTTGTAGGGATGTAAGCTAATAGTAACTAAGTCCTGGGCCACACCAACTAAAAGGCTGGTCAAATTCCAGTATACATTTTCATACCTTCCAGTCAACGTAGCTCTGAAAAGCATTTTGAGCATGGAGGTGAGAAGATTAATAAGTATCCCTTAGCAAAGTCAAACAGGACCACTCCTTGAAACCAGCAGCCATACTGGTTAGCAGGGGTGCAGTGCGTTAGTTGCTAGTCATAAGTTTGTATTTGCCCAGTCAGCTGTGACAAGTTGCCTAATGTTAATGTTGTTTATCAAAGGTCTTCACTGAGTGTATGGGTGCAACAACAGAAGTGACAGGAACACAATAACCGGCACTGCCTTTCTTCGGTAAGTTTTTCTTCTCGTAGGCTAATATATATTAAAACGTAGACATGCATATATATTTTTCCATGGAGATAAGGTCATTGTTTTAAAATATGGGTTGATGTACGTTCCCTAAGAATCCAGACCATTGGGCCCTGTGAACGAAGGCTGTTAAGAGGAAGAACTGGACACCTGGTGTTAATAGTTTTATTTGTACGGAACACTTTAGCTCTGACCAAGTGAATGGATACATACTTATCCCGGCCGAGACAGAGAGAATGCTGTCCCAAACGTATTCCGAGCCTCTCCCAACTACCTACAGCCATAAGCTCGAGGACTTAAATTACTGTATGATAGTGGCCGATATGCTTTACTCTTCTGTTTGGATGACATTCTAAATAATAACGTTTTTTTCAAAAAAGGAAGGAACCATAATCCAGGGATGCTGACATACTCAAGACAAGTAATAACGAATTGTAGGGGGCTACAGTTCCATCAATTCTATTCTGGTGCAAAATATGTGAAAGTTTCCTATTTTATTACAGGAAGAACTTTGAACACAATATACTCCTATCATAGTTCAGCATTCCCCCTTTTAACTAATAATATTCTCATTTGTTTATTCACGGTGTTCAATCCCCCGATGAGGAAAACAAAGAAAACTTTGTGAACATGCACAGTGCCAAAAGAAAGAAGAGAAATTGAAATTGACAATTAGGAAAATGAGGGCTTCATTGGGACATGTGAGAATGATCATTAAAAGTTCACCAAGAGGGATGCTAGGATGAAAACAAAGCAACAACTATGAAAACTTCATTTCACAACCTGAAATAAAATTTATAAACTTAATTACAAACGAGAGGGCACCGCTATTCTGCTTGCTGATATTTAAAGTGTTTATAAGGAATTATTTGTGAAGCAGTGTGGTAAGGGCAAAGGTTATTCACCTGATCTGCAGTCATTTGCACTGACATTAGACTTCTACTCCCATAAGGCATCTTCCTACATCACGAGCATGTGTAATATTTGCTCACCTACCCTAGAACTCTTGCTAAATGGTACACATCTGTAGATGCATTTCTAGGATTCTGTAAGGCTAACGGTGTTTTTCCTCTCCTATGTTTTCCGACTGTTAATGAGATGGCAATTAGGAAATGTGTAGAGCGGGATGGACAAAAACCACAGGGAATGTCGATTTAGAGTCTGTAGCAGAATGTGATAAACAAGTGGCAAGAGAGGCTTATGTTTTTACGTTTGTTGCCATAAATATGCATTGGCGTGTGCCCACTAGTTACTTCCTTACAGATGATTAGTGGGGAACAACAGTGTTCTTTAGTTATATAATGGTTGTGAATTCTGAATGATGCCAAGGTTACCATAGTGTCACTGACATGTGATAGGTCAGTGGGTAATATAAGTATGGCTAATAAACTTTATACCAATATAGTTGGTCCGTTATTGGACATTATAAATTCTCCAGCTAACTCATTCCTGGTTGCCAGCGTTTCGCTCCAGTGTGCTAAGTTGGGCTCATCAGTTGGTAAATAGCACACCCACCAAGACGCATGGCTAGTGCATACCGTGGAGGTTGCACTTAAGCAACTGCAGCTATTGAGCTTGGTGTTTTAAACTACAAACTGATGCAAAAAGTAATGAAGTATAAGTGGAGATATTCTATTTTTTTAGGCTATATCTTAAATTAGGCTGTCAGCTATAGGTACAGGGTCAGGCATAGGTGCATCTACCTTACATAATCACGATCTTGAGAGAAGTATGACCTGGTATTCTCACGTAACAGAAGTCTATTTACAGGCATGATAATAAGCTTCCGGGCTTTTGCCATGTCAAAAAAACAAAGTGAAATTCGCAGAAAACTTTGCTCCGCGTCTTCAGAAGAAAATCACTGTTCACGAGGAAGACTTCTCCAATAATGAAGGTTTGAATTTAAGAATGCTTTACCGCTGGTCTATAGTAAGTGATACTCTCATTTGTCACCAGATGTCTCACTGTATGCCAGCCTTCCAAGTGGGAGCTGACAACACCATCTAGGCTTCACTGTTACACAGTATGCGCATGGCGAAGTAACAGGCAGGCATCTCCTTCATTAATGGAGAAGTCTTCCTCGTGAATAGTCTAGATTTTCTTCTAAGACGTGGAGCAAAGTTCTTTGTGAAACGTAAAGAATTTCACCTTGTTTTCTTCATATGGCCAAAGCCCAAAAGCTTATTCATGTCTACAATTACGGGCTGTGAAAGCATCAATCTAAACAAAAGTCTATTATTCCTTGTTTTTTGTTTAGTGACAAAGATCCATGCCAAAACAAAATTAAAATCCCATGTAAAAATAATGAATATCAATCTACACATTAGGATTGTTTGCAGTTTAGCATATATATGGATATTAGGACATGATATGATATTCTTTAGTAAGATACCTCATCCATAAAGAGGACATGTAATAAAAAATATCTCAACATTTTCAACCACACACAATGACCAATGATAAACGGTCACTGCATGAGACTAATACAAACTATACCATAAGCCTGCTCCTTCGAAAAGTTATACATGCCTGTGCATTAAATTTATCAAAATTAATTGCATTAATAGAACAGAAATGCACATTGTCTTATATGTTAATCAGAGGTTAATTCATCAATTCATCAAATGGTCAATTTTTGTAAAGTAGGCAGTCTTAGACTCATGTTCTCAAAATGGAAAAACTGGTGCAGTTCACTAGCAAGGTAATTTCACACAGTATATGATTTGTATACTTTATTAGGCATTGAAATATTCAACTGTAGTCTAAATTTAAATTTTAGAAAGTTACATTCCTTCCCAAACTTATGTTAAATATAAGTCCTTTGTTAACTTAAAAACAGATTAATCACCTTTAACACTGACCAAAGCGAAGACAAGTACACTTGACTCTTCAAATACCAGTTTTGTTTCTTTACATAACTGTATCCCATACCATACTGGTGCAATAAAACAAATGCATGGCACAAGTTATCAAAATCGGTCCATAATTAACCAGTCTATCATGATTTTTTTTAAAAAAGGATCAGATTCAAATGTTGAGATATATTTAGTATTTTACCTTCCTCCTGATCTGAACTTTACATACTCCAATGAATTTTCCTCATTGTAAACAGCAAGACTGATTTACTGGTACTTCGTTATAAACAAAGTTAAAATACAGGTGTGAAATCAATACAGAAAACGACGCAAAATGCGATATATTTATATCCTTTAACATCAGCCGCAAACATGAAAACTAACTAGATATTTACCAAACGACTACCCAAATGAATATGTTACGTGTGTCACTAACTTGAGAAAGAAGCCTTCATCCTCTTCGCTTCCACTTTTATGCTCCAGTAGAGATTCCTAAAAGAAATAAATATAGGATGATAATATTTACTAGGAAGAAAACGATGGATTAAAAAGTTTGTGGAATTAAAACGAAAACTACACGACTAAACATAACCTAACAACCGTTTGCTTACTGTTTCATCTCTTTTGGCCGTCATTATGTCCTCCTGTGAAAGTGAACGCTTGAATTTAGGAGGCATTATAAGACATTACTCGGATTCTAAGAAATAGATAAAATGAGCTACTTTTAAAGTATTTCAGCATTGTTTAGTACGTCACTGTCATACAACGGCATTCCCTCCGCTCGGAACCTTCAGCTGTTCAGCTGCCAGAGATGCAGAGAAGCCAACATTCTGGATATAAAGGGTAATTGGTCGTGAAAAGATTGTGTTCATTCAATCCTAGATTTCTTGCTAACTCCAATTTTGAAAAAAACATTTATCGTTCTTAGATTAATTAAGTAACACTTCGATATTTGTACATTTCTTAAAGAAAGGAAATCTGCATTTTTAAACTTACTATGAGAAATTTTGTTCTGCGTGCAAATCGTACCGAATCGTAAATCCAAGTCGTCACATATAGAACTGCATATATCTAGAACTACGTCTATTTATTTATGAAAGATGTAGGTCTAGATTACACATAAACGTACTGGAACCACTTTTGCGAAGAGTGGAGAACATCAATGCTCTATATTGCGCAACGTTGCCTCACTTGCCACTTTTTGTTTGTGGATTGCGCAATATACTTGCTGTAATATACCCAAACCGTAGACCCGTAACCTATTCGTTTCGTTACCCGATATCAAAAGCTTTCAACTATAATTTTATGTGAATTCGGAAAGTGTTTTGTTGATTTATATTGAAAGCTTGGACCACCATCATCAGTCCTGTCTTCATACCAGTGTAGAAACTGATAGTAAGCTGCTTTGCTGAGGGGCCCGAGAGAAATGTGCCATAGGCCTACACTATCCATAGTTATTATTTTTTTAAGCCTAGGACTGAAATGGAATGAGATACCTTGAAGATACCATATCGACGTTTTCCAAGTGTAAATGAGGAAAGATTAACATGGTAGAGCCACACTCAAAACAGACTCGATACATAGCCGAGCCGGGATTCGAACCTCGTGTCACCAAATGGGGCAGCTTCTCTTAAGGCCATCGCCATTTTATTTCCAGCCCTAGCCCTTCCCTATCCCTGCGTTTCCGAAAGTCTGCATGTGTTAGTGCAATGCTATACTACTAAAAAGAAATAAATTATATGGGAAGACAGTGGAACAGATGAAAAAATGATGACATTTTGTTTTGATCAGTTTTGTAATCCAATGAAGTTTTTGAAAATCGTGAGAGAGAGCATGAAGAATCAGGTAGTGAAGTGTAGTGTAAATATTTTAGAGTCACCAAGTGCTTAATGTTACTGAGAGTTGCGGCGAATTGTTCAATAATTTTCTTCATTCCTAGCCACAATGCAAATGCTGAACGCGTCTTTGATAAATACCGGTACGCAGTAGACTGACGACAGAAGGATTGAAAAGGTGAAATAAAGAGTGTGTGGGGGGTATACTTTCAAACTAAATGGGCTGCATTCAATTTTAGGAGATTTTGTTAGAGAAAAAAGGAAAAATATTTTTTCTGAAAGATATTCGTGGTTCTGTAAGAAGACTAAAATGATAGCGGAGAGAGTGTGTTATACAGGGGAGAGTTATTATGAAGTTGATCTTCAAAACACTGAAACATGATCGTTATCATCAATAAAGCACTGTGTTGAAAGATAAAGCATAATGTTGATGTAGACCGTGATTTTTTGTCATATTTTGGTTAGTAAATATTTTACTTATGTCAATAGAAATTGTCTTCTTTTTTCAAGGATAGTCCAGCGAAGCAGACTTGGTTACGAAAGTATAAGTGTACAGTATGTGTTCCTTCTGCATGTAGAACTCGTACCGCATACAAATGCATTTCTATCGACCCGAAATTTGAATTGTTCTTCCAAGGAGATTTGGAAAGGTGATGGTCTTGTTTCGCCAGCCTCGTATCGATAGATTTATTTAATCTTGCTAGATGTACTGTTTTCACTTTTGTAGAGATCCAGACCGAACAAGACAATAAAAGATCAGTAATCGAAACAAACTTTCATCCGGACCTGAGGGTTGATTCGGGTCCACGTGATTAGCATTGTCGAATTACCTGACGGTGAGATAGCAACCACGGTCTAGAGAACCAAGACTACATTCGGAAACCAAGTCACTGTGTATTAGCTCGTAGAGTGCACAACTTGAACTGTCCTGATCATAATTTTATATACTTCACCATCTGGATTATATTTCCCCTTTGACCGAAAGCGGCGATGTTTGATTTCTTTAAATAAATAAAAAAGCAATAACATCATGAATTGAATGACGAACATCACCACTGTCCGTCTCTTAGGTCTGTTCCCTTCAACTTCCGTCAACTAAATTTTCCTGCTCACCGATTCGTATCACAGGGTCTCATCATCATATGACGATCTATTTAGTTTACTTGTATGCACAGTTTCAGTCAGATCCGTTCAGTCCTAACTTGGCATTCGTTTCTTCATTATCCTAACTTATTTTTAAACTTAGTAGGTTTCTTATATTTTATCAACACTACCTCTCTAGGTGCGTGTAAAAGTAATTATACTGCATTGAGTCTAAGTACAAAATTATGTTCAGTATATACAAGCAAGCAAGGTTTTAGTTTTGTATGACCGTTGATATCGTGATCTCCTATTTCAAGTGGAATTTGGACTACAGAGATGTGACTTTTCACTCGAAAAATCTAACGTGCAGTGGCCGTTATTCGAACGGCGACCACCCTGGTGCAAGATACCAGTGACGATTTCACTTAACTATCACGCCTCAACTGGAATATTTACCTCCGAATATGAAATATGGTACTATTTTAAACTTTTCAGGAGTGATGTGAAAGAGCATGGAGAAAATCCACATTCAGAAGAGCCCCTGTCGAGATACCGTGCTCCGGATCAAGGTGTAGCTTTCCATTTCTTTCTTAGAACAGGACTTACTATGTTCAACCTTTCTATTTAATATTAGGCGCCCGTGAGTACAATTGGATGATCGTCCAAGGCCTCAAGTTTCAACAAAGACATATTAACACTGACACTTGACACAGCAATTTACAATATTAATTCCGCCTAGTTTTCGTATTTATAACAGCTGAACGGCACGAAAGAACCGAAAGAACACTGTGTTACACTGTAGAACAATGGGTAGAATGTCCGACTTACTGCCACTCTACCTTGGGATGATAATAATAATAATAATAATACTCAAAAACGAAGGGTTCGAGCTGTACAGGAATAGATCTCTGCAGATAGTAAGTAAGTAAGTAAGTAAGTAAGTAAGTAATATGTTTTATTTATCCTGGCAAAGGGATGTACTCCCTTTCTTACACTTAACCAGTCTTAACCTAGAACACTTAATAATAACTACTGATGACAAAAATATGATAATATGGACAACAGTAACAGTAATACCATTAACAAAAGTAACCACACTTTAAAAAAAAGATCATATAATCTATATAATATAAATCGTACGTAAAGTGCAGAATATAATTATGAATAATGAGTACTAAGAATATAACTATGAATAATGAGTACTAAGAATATAATTATGAATAATGAGTACTAAGAATATCATTATGAATAATGAGTACTATAACAACTACTTAAGAAAAAGTTTAGAAAATATATACATTTCTACTGTACACCGAAATATCGCCTTCAGTTGAGAGGTGAAGAGAAGGATTAGTAAGAAGTAGAAGAAGAGGAAGAAGAATATCTGTGAAAGGAAGAGGGAAATGATGAAGAGGCGGTAGGAGTAGGTGTTTTCAGTTCATAATTTGATGATTCATGCATGTTTACCTAGTATTTCGACACAGGCACGTTTAGTGAGGATCATAAGATCAAACAGGCCGGATATCGTCCTTATTAACAAACATCTCAGGAAGACTGATCTGCCGTGCGGTTAGGGTCGCGCAACTGTGAGTTTACATTCAGGAGATGGTGGGTTCGAACCCCATCGTCGATAGTCCTTTCCGCGGTTTGTCATTTTCACACCAGGCAAATGCTGGAGCTGTGCCGTAATTAAGGCCATGGCCGCTACCTTCCCAATCCTAGCCCTTTCTCATCCGTGCGTCGCCGAAAACCTTCCTAGTGCGGCGTTAAAAGCCACTAACAAAGAAAGAAAAATAGAAGACTGATCTGCTGGATGCGACGGTTCTTCAGATCAGTATGGCCACCAGGCCTATGTTCAGAAGATTGAACAATACACTAACCTTGAAGTAGAAGTTCGAAAACTTTGGGAAATGGGCCTATAATAGCAATAGTGAGACCTTCAGTCATCACCGCAGGACTTACAATAAGCTACAACACCTTCAGGATCTGGACATTGCCTTACACTTCCACAATAATACAGAAAGCCCGTCATTCACCTGCCGTACGACAAGAACCTTCCTATCACAGCAGTAGAGGTCGGGAAAACTTGACAATAGCCCGTCTCATGATCGGCGACAATCTGTCGTAGCGGGTTTTTACGACCGAATGCCCTTCCTGACGTCAACCTCATTAGAGGAGTTAATGAGTTGAAATGAATGACGTGACATATGATAGTAGAAAGGGGGAGGGTGAAACCCGGTGCCGGCGCATAGCATACTCCTGTCGAATAGCAGCAAGGGGTCTGTTCACGCCTTAACGTCCCCATCCGACAGACGAATCACCATCAACAGCGTCACATGCCCTCACTCCATATGACCACTGCGGAAAGGTTTGGAATTTAATCCAGACTTTTTTTTTCGACCAACGGGACTCGAACCGTTTAGACTTCAACACCTTAACGATCATGGCCACCAGGTGGGCTAACAATAATAATAATAATAATAATAATAATAATAATAATAATAATAATAATAATAATAATAATAATAATAATAATAATAATATCGAGAAGAACGAGCCTTTTAGTCTCGCGGAGAATAATTGTATTGAATATTAAAGGAGAAAGGCCATGCATGAAAGGTGAGAGTATGAAAGACCCCTTAGAATCGGAAACATCGTGGCTGTGGAATAGAATAATTTATTCAGTCATTAAGAAGGCCTATATTACATACAGTAGGCATTGTTGAGAAAAACAAAACCATACCTTTATGTAATTTCAATACATAACAAGTTAATTTCAAGGTGTTTCTGCTGAAAGTAAAAAAGAATGCATGATTAGCGACTTTTTAAGTTTACATTTGAATATATTGAATGGTAGTTCTTTTAGATCTCGTGTGAATGTATTAAGCATATTACCTGAATGATGAAATGGCTTGAAGTCTTTTGTAGCCTATAACGAGGTACATCGACTTGGACTGGTATTATATTTGTAAACGCTTCTGAGTTTTAATTTATCTATTTCTCTACATACCTTTACTATTTATTTTACGTCGCACCTACACAGACATATCTTATGGCGACGATGAGATAGGAAGGACAGGGTCAGACTGGGAAGGAAACGACCGTAGTCTTAAATGAGGCACAGTCCCTGCATTTGTTTGGTGTGAAAATGATAAACGACGGAAAACCATATTCAGGGCTAACGACTGTGGGATTCGAACCCACCATCTTCCAGATGTAAGCTCAACGTTACGTTACCCAAAACACATAGCCAACTCGCTCGGCAAATACACTGTATTTCACAACAGTCACGGAGAACAAAAACAATTAACGATGAGAGGTCGGGCAGAAAAATGGCAATCGTGTCACACTGACAAGTGAGCTGCGGTCCCGTAATCGCCACGCACGTCTCAAATTATTAGCCTTGGGAAAATTCATTACGCAGGTGGAAAGCTATGTGGTTCTTTACGAAACATCGCATTTCCAGTACGTCTTCCCCATAACACATTGCCAAACTAGTGAGATCTCTATCGTTTGTGGAGCCAGTCCTGGACTATGGATCTAACCACCTACATAAAGCATGACAAACTGAGCTATAAGTGGCATTTCTATTGTGACTGGTTTAATATACAGTATGTACCTATTCTATTCGTACGGGATGTTTGCTTTAGTACTTCAACGCACTGCCACAAAATAATAAACTGAAAAGGATTTTATTCACTGAACATATATTCAACAAAGCCTTCCGAAAACATATATCTAATGTATCTGTTTGCAATCATGTTAACCAAACATACAGCTTCTAATAAAGTAAAGCACGCCCATAATCTTGTATCATTCCTATTCGTACAAGCAAACTGAGCACTTGAAATAAACAAAAAATAAAGGGTTCCTGGTACATGTTAGTGTCTAGTGGAGTGTCCCCAAACATTTGTAATTGTCTGACATCGTCACCGCATAGAATACACTAATTTCTTGCACATGTCGGGGTTGATTTTCTGCCATTCCTGAAGAATCACACTTCTAAGTTCCTCCTTCGTACGCACACGTTGCCTGCGGAGATTCCTCTTCAACGTAGCCCAAAGATGTTCGATGGGATTTTAATACGGAGACTGGGGAGGTGTTCTAACCTGCTTAGGAATGTTCCAGATCAACCATGTCTTCTTAATGTCAGCGGTGTGTTTTGGTCACTATTATGCTGGGATATATAAACAGGTGGCATCCCCGTATTTTCGGCACTCTGCTTCACGTTTGCCCACGGGATTGCATTTTAGCCCTCCTTGTTCATTATTCCGTCAATTAAATGTATCTTACCCACACCTCTGGCTGACATACAGCCCCACCACCGTATTTTACGATTGGGAGTGTATTCATCTCATCATTGTCCGTACCAATTTTTCTCCACATTCTGTGGATGCTATCTAACCCAAGAAAGGTTTATTTTTGTCTCATCAGACCAGATAACATCATTCCAGAATTATTTCTCCTTATTTATATGCTCCTTAGCGAATGTCAGTCTAAGCCGTCTGTTTTTATACTTACATACGGCCTTTTCTGGGGATTCTTCCATAGTACCCATGCCGATATAGGATCCGCCGGATGGTGGAGTTGCTGATCTTCTTTCCAGTTCATTCCTCCGTGAGTTGCCTCAATACTGGTGCACTTAATTTGGAATCTGACTTTTTCAACCGAACAACAAACCGTTCTTTCCTTACAGTTAAACGCTTTCTCTTGTGTTTCCTTGGTGTGTTCTTAATAGTGTCTTCGTATTTAAATGTATGAACCACATATTGCACCGTAGGATGTGTTCTATTGACCAGCTGTCCAATCTTTCGTAATGAAAGTCCTTTAAGTGCCTGTTTAAGTATAGTGTTCTTAAGCTCCGTACTTAACTCTGCAATCCTCCCGTTGTCCACCACAGATACACTAGGAAGGAGACTATCGCACTTGACCAGTCGTATGGCTTCACTGAGACTTTTCCGTGCATCGCAACCAAACGGTGGGCATCAACCTGTCCCTGTGTACGAATACAACTGGTACACCCGTTTGTCGATGCCGGCACCTTCATGTCAAATCTTCTTGCCTGTATGTAAATAAGTATGGTTTTCACTAACGAATTATCATTGACAAACCATGTTTTACCTGTAATGTACGTTTTATTTAACTTTGTCAATCGTTAATGTGAATATACGAGACTTGATAAGAAACTGAAGCCTGTACGAATAATAGAGACCAGTAGGTAGATTCCTGTAACTTGCACAAAGCCGTGAAGGTAGAAATTAGACCTGTCAGATGTCCCTTATAGTACGAGGAGGAAAAATTGTATCCCGTGCCGCCGTCGTACGGAACGTCAAAAATCCCATCTTTCATGTTGTGACTAAAGTTTGCATTAAAAAAAAAAAAAAAAAAAACCAAACATAGAATTTCGTATATTCTGAGTTAATAAATAATACCACATATCTGACAATGGACTTCCTATCCTATTATTTTCCTTCAGACTGGTCCTCCCCCCCAACCACATAGGCCTATAGATATGCAGTCCATCAGAACAATAAATTTTCGTTGTGTTAATTTTCTGTAAACTAATAAATTACAAAGTAAATACTCCTTAAATTGAAATAATGTCCACCTCTGTGGTGGTTAGTGTGATTAGCTGCCACCCCCGGAGGCCCGGGTTTGATTCCCGGCTCTGTCATGAAATTTGAAAAGTGGTACGAGGGCTGGAACTCAGCCTAGGAAGGTCAAGTGAGTAGAGGGAAGGGAGGGGGGTCGATTCCCACCTCAGCCATCCTTTAAGTGGTTTTCCGTGGTTTCCCACTTCTCCTCCAGGCAAATGGCGGGATGGTACCTAACTTAAAGCCACGGCCACTTCCTTCCCTCTTCCTTACCTGTCCCTTCCAATCTTCTCATCCCTCCACAAGGCCCCTGTTCAGCCTAGCAGGTGAGGCCGCCTGGTCAAGGTACTGGCCCTCCTTCACAGTTGTATATCCGGAGCCCTTGAGGCGGTAGAGGTGGGATCCCTCGCTGAGTCCGAGGGAAAACAGATTAATGAAATAATAATAATAATGATAATAATAATAATAATAATAATAATAATAATAATAATAATAATAATAATAATAATAATAATAATAATGATAGTAACAATTTCGAAGTTAAAGTCAGAACACGACAAAAGTAGTTGAAGACTTAATTTCCTTTTTGCATCTTCTACACTGGTCTTGGATATTTACTTCGGTTTCTGTTCTTTGTCCATACCATTTAATTGCCCTGTTACTGATCATATCTATAGTCGATATCACCCAAAATTCCACCTTCATGGCTCGATTCAGAACTCTCTCTCTCTCTCTCTCTCTCTCTCTCTCCGTCTCGTGGTTTTATTTACTCGGCACAAATATTTAATTTCCGAAATAATGTTACAGAAATGGGTAGGAATTACTCGAGGCTAGATTTTTTTCACTTTGTTAGTGGTTTAATGTCGCGGTAACTCAGACGGGTTTTCGGCGATGATGGGGGTAGGAAAAGGCTAGGGTTGGGAAGGAATCGGCCGTAGTCTTTGCTTATGTGAAAATGGGAAACCATGTCTGCCGATGGTAGTTTCGAACCCACTATCTCCTGAATGCTTATTGCTACGCGCCGTACCACGCGGTTAACCGTGACGGGTTAACTCGCTTGGTACAAGAAAGGAAAAGAAGTCCGATTTCATGCCATGGTATCTGTAGGAACAATCTAGCATGAGTGCGGTGAAAGAAACCCTTTAACAGATTGTGAGGCAGATCATTCACGTAAGGTAGGAATAACCATTAGTAAATAGGAAAAGTGAAAATTGGAATAAATTATCTGCAACGGCAAGTTTCCAAACAGAATGCACCGGGTTCGAACCCCGACGATTAATGTGAAAATCGATTTGTGTATGTATTTGTTTATTTATTTAATTATTTATTTATTTAGCGTATGCTTTACAGATACAATGCATAATTCCATGCTAACTGATTTATAAAAACAAACTACAGTATATCGTTGTTGCTCACGTACGTAGGTTTAACCTTAAAGTACCCTACACGTGACCCCTGGGTGGTGCTAAGCGAGCATCAGTGAATAGGCGACCAGGCATAGACCTACTGTATATTTCTCCTGGTCAAGATTCAATATTAAATTTTATATTTGCACACACCTAAGGCATACTTAAAAATCAAGTTTTAGTTTGTCCCTGTGTAAATAATAATTGGCAGGACTTTTAATGATGCACCTTTTAAATAAAATAACTAGTGAAATGTTCAATAGGAGAGCACATGGTGACCGAAAGGTCATCAAGCCTTAAAAACATCCGGTCAGTTCTCAAAGTGAGCTCGGATACTCTGCTGGCTCCAAATAAACGTAGAAAGATGATGCTGAACAAATAATTATCTGTAGCAGTCTTGGATACTTTTCAGTGAAGGTACTGAACAGTCATGCAAATTTTGTGTAACTTGAATAATAATGAAAATCCACAGCCTGTTTCCAGTCATTCGACCGGGTCGGGAATGGAATGAATGAAGCCCTATCTAGCGGCGAGGATAGGAATTTTGCCGGCTGCCGAAGCCTGTCGCACTCCTCTGGGGCAATGATTAATGAATGACAGATGAAATGAAATGATATTGGAGAGTGTTGCTGGAATGAAATATGACAGGGAAAACCGGAGTACCCGGAGAAAAACCTGTCCGCCTCCGCTTTGTCCAGCACAAATCTCACATGGAGTAACCGGGATTTGAACCACGAAACGCAGCGGTGAGAGGCCGGCGCGCTCCCGCCTGAGCCATGGAGGCTTCTAACTTGAATAATAATAATAATAATAATAATAATAATAATAATAATAATAATAATCAAGTGATAACGATTTAAGTTATTATTATTATTATTATTTCTACTGTTGTGTATATAACAAATTTCAAATTTCGTCAAAATATACCCGTGGCTATAAAGAATATCGTTAATTTTTCAAGGAGTACCAGTATAAAAGCGCATCAGTTAGTGACTTGGAGACAAATTATAGCAGTTATTGTGATCGTTCGTGTAATAGTTACTGAACTTCATTCTGCCGAGCCGTATTCGAATCATAAGCATAAATTGTTTGTTTGGTTTGTTTTTTTTCCTCACGCCCTGATGGGTCATAGGTGCGAACTGTATCGCATAAGTGGATTTTATTTAACCTGCTTTACAGCAACCCTTTGTGGAGGGATGTATTCACTATTGCCTGTTTCTGTGTGGTAGTTGATAGTGCGATGTGTTGTGAACGCATGAAGTGATGTGTATTGAGGCACCAATCAATCAATCAATCAATCAATCAATCAATCAATCAATCAATCAATCAATACTAATCTGACCCCAAGCCAGGGGAATTAACCAGACGCGATTAAAATCCCCGAACCGGCCGCGAATCAAAGACCATCTGAACCTATGGCCGCAACGCTGACCATTCAGCGTACTTTTCAGGTCTACCACTCGATAGCTGATGTCAGTTTGTTATTATTATCATTATTAAATATTCACCTATTCCTTTTTATTATTGATAAATATAAGTTTCGAATAAATAACGCTACAAGCTAATACCTAGATGGCCGCTGGACGAATGCGCCATCTACTGTACTGTGCAGTATTATCTGTGTTCGCCACCTTATGACTGGAGTATGATCATATGATCACTGTCACACGATTGTACATTGACTGCAAGAAACATTATTAAACTGTACAGGTAGTATGGGAGTGTATATAACAGAGAAGCTGATTGAGAAAAAACATAATACCATCGAGTTTCGTAGAGGCAACCATAGCATGCCAAGTTAGTTGCCTTGACCTATATTTTGAAGTGTTTCTAGTTTTGCTTCATAGATAGCGCGGCCGATCATTTACAACATCCAACTGAGCTGTGGGCTTGGAACAGGAATATTCCAGTATCATGAATCAGTAGATTCGCTGAAACGTCACAGACTGACGTCACGATGACGTTCACACAACGTGACTAGCGGAGGAAAATAGTTCCAGTTATCGCAGCGTATTTGAAAATTTTGTTTCAAAATCGGAAAAATAATACCATATTCCACCAATATTCTTAAATGTTCTTAAGTTGTAATAAATTCCACAGGCCAACATACATATTTAAGAGGAAAATCAATCCGTTTATTTTGATTCGGAGGAGGGTGGGGGACGGGTTGAATGGTAGGGACTTCTACTGCTTTCTCTCTCTGCGCGAGAGCCTCTGCGCACCTACGAGCACGAGTTTTCCTTTGCGTATCTTGCATCAGCTTGTCATTCGGCGTAGAAGTGCTGAGAGGTGCAGTTGTGTTCACTTGCTTGTGCGTGGTGCTGAGTCCTTGAAGACCAAAGTGCGTGTTCGGATTTTAAACAGTGGGCGTAACTTAACAAAAACTAGTTTGATAATTGTTTCGTCGTTTTGCCTGCTGTAGTGACATTTTGTGCTTCTAGTGCTGGTATTGGAACTGCAGAACCGTATCATATTTCACGACGGCTGCTTTACACGATTATATTTGGGAAGAGGACTTGGGTGTTTGTGCTAGTGATTCTGAAAGTGCTAGTTCTCCACATTTGTCTTCTCAAGCATGTTATGTTGGTTACAGTACAATGGATTCACCACAAATGTATGACAATTCGCATCCAGCGATCACATCTTCAGACATCGCAGTTAAGAAATTAGTGAACGTGCCTAATAATAATAATAATAATAACTTGTCCGCTATCAACAACAACAAAGCAGCATTATTGTTGAAGCATCATCAGTATCATCCGCAGGATCATCAGGGCGAACTGGCAGACTTAAATACTCCAGAGATCTCCCTAGATCTTCAAAATCTTATTGAAGACACTCAGTTCAGTGAAGGCCTGTTTACCGATATCCTTAACGGCCATCCTGTTGTGGGGAAGACTAATCCCCATCATCCTTCCCAACTTGGTCATCATCCTTCTGTTCGAACAACCACGGCCTCTCTCCTAGGTGGGTCCTATCCAAGAACAACCCTTGCGTATATGCCCCAGCCCGTCCATTCAGGCGCAACCTACAATAACAACACCAATAATTCCAACAGTAGTGTTTCTGAGAATTCTTCAGCCTCTTCGGGGAGTATTCCTAGCATTAAGGAGGAGCCCATTGACCCATCAGATTTCAGATCTGCTTCGTGTCATCAACAAAACACAACGGCGGGAAACGCAGTAGCAGTTCCAGTGCCTTATTCGTCGTCATATTCTCCGCCTTCGGGGAACAACTTCGCGAGTAATGGCGCTGGTTCAACATTTACTACCCTAACACCATCAACTGTTCCTGGGACAAATATTCATCATCATCCATCGTCTTTACTCGGAGTGCCAGGGATCAACAAAGGTTTAGTTTCTAAAACAAATTCCACGCCTAGCTTACACCATCATCACAGCCGGAAGAGCTCGAAGACTGTAGATAAGGCGAGCGACGAGTACAGACGTCGAAGGGAAAGAAACAATATTGCAGTGCGTAAATCTCGAGAGAAGGCGAAACTTCGTTCGAGAGAAACGGAAGAAAAAGTGAAACTTCTAGTTAAAGAGAACGAACGTCTTCAAAAACGTATAGAGTTATTAAGCGAAGAACTGAACGTTCTGCGAAATCTGTTCGCTAATGTCGGGGTCGTGCCAGAACATCTCCATAGGGAAATCAATAAACATCTGGACATGTTTCAGCAGCAGCATCAGGGATTATGAACGTAACACCCGCATCACATCCCGGGTGTCGAACTCAGGTTTCATGGATCCTAACTTATCCCTTTCCCGACAGGGGTCGTGTGATGTTTTCATCGTGTGGAATTTTTTCTTTTGTGTTCGTCGCTACAAAAAGTGCTGTGAACTGCCTGGCAGGAAAGGAGTCTGCGTTGAAGTTACTTTCTCTAACTACTCGAATCGACGCAACTTGAAGTGTTCATTGGACAAGGTAATTATACTCTTAATATTATGTCTTAGGAGTGATTATAATCAGTTATTGGTAGGTGCGATCGAAACTGATGTTTTTATTCACTTTCCATGCTGTTTGTCGTTATTAAATGACATGTGTACGTTTAACGACAGCATGTGCCTTGATTATACCTCGTGCTCATTCTGTGTAAGCAACAGGTTGCGCAACTTGAACGATGGATCACTCGATGAAGTTATTACATATTTTATTTGTCATTTTAGCGACTTAGGTTTAAGATGGTATACGTCAGCTTTGGCTAAACCTTCCTGACATATGTTTACACCATTTTAGGTGTTAAAATGATGTAATAATTCGAATTTAAATTGGTGCTTTCTCTTGACTCAAGATTAATATCTTTTGGCTCGTTTTCACGTTGTTAGCACGAGTACGAAGTGTAAAATCTGAACAGTAAATTTGGTTTTGATTAAGACTTTCATGGCCTGGAATACTAAGACTGTATGTAGTCTATTCAGTACATGCCTGTGGAATAAATCTGTCTGTATGGTAGGCAAATTGTCTAGATGAAAGCAGCGTTCTCAGTTTTTATTTAAGTTAAATCTTGAAACTCATATTTTCTGTTACAAATACATGTGTCCGCGCTGTGAAGGAAAAAAGTAGAAAAATTAGCCTACAGGTGTTTCGAATTTCTCCGATTTTGTTTAAGCCAATCTTTATTTCATTCTGGAAAAAAAAAAAAACTTCTGAAAATATTTTCTTCTGAACACTTAATGATGTTTTGAGTGATAATTTTTCATACTAACTATTCCGTTCCAAGTGTTGTGATTTTTTTAAAAAAGAATGTATATTTCTAATATATATTTGTAACTATAGAAGAATGTATTATATATATTATATATAAACGTGATGTGAAATTAAAAAACTTTTTGCAATATATTTTTAATAGCCACCATATTTGTTTGCAATTGCATACAAGGAGTTGAGCTAGCTTGTTTGATTGTTGCACTGTTTCAGTTATTCTACAGGTAATTTATTGTGAAGAGATTAGTCTAAAAAGTTAAGAAGTTTGACTTCTATTATGAATCATTTGTTTGATCGTATGAATACTGGTGCAAATTACGTGTGTGACTATTTATTACCAATTCTTCGACTTTTATCAACAAAAGTACGGAATACATTACTTGTGCATCTAGATCTTGACAGGAATCGTATCTCAGATTACTTCTTATAGTTGTTATTGTGTGAAAGATTGTCCATTTAATTTTTACCAAACTTAGTTTATCTTGTTGAGCAAATTTTAGGTTATTTTAAGAAAGTTTTATGCCTATTGGGTGCATATTATTACGTTTTTGTTGTAACATTACATTTATCACATTGAATGTGTTATTTATTTCCTATTTTTATTAAGTACTTGATAATGTACGGTAGCCAAATGGCTTGAATAGCTGTTAGATGAAAGTCATAGTTTTTGAGAATTTAACACTTCTGTGATCTTTAAAATAATTGGCATCTGCAAAATAAATTTCTTACATTAATGTCAATCTTGAAATCTGAAGGCCAGATTATCTGGAAAATATAATTCTACATTTTTCATTCGGTGTACAGCAGTCAGTATTCTTATCTTTATGATGCCTTCGATGTGAATGTTCAACAATACAGTTTTATTGTTTTTATTGGCCAGGTTTCCTTTCTAAACTTTTTATTTTTAATGTTCCATATTTCTCTTGGGACTTTTCAGCCACTTGGGTCATATTGACCAAATTTTGTGCGATTATAAGGAGGAAAATCTGGCATTTAATTTTCTGCAATAAAATTTACTTGTTAAGGTACACTGAATGATCATGTAGTCTGATAATGTATTTACATATGAAAATATATTGGATATTTCTTCCTATAAAGAGAAATGGGGCAGTACTGAGAACTTCAAAGGAATTTTAATCAAAGGTGACTTTGTTCGATTCATACAAATTTAAGCGATTCTAAAGGTTAACTGTGATATTATTCCAGTCTTGCAATGGTTATGATAATACTATCGCCTAAGTGTTTTTCACTGTCATCTAATTTTTGTCATACCTTGTGAATCTATGCTGGTGTATTAGGAAGCCATTAGGCACCCAGTGTTTATAATACGTAAACAGTTGTATGATGTACTTAGATGACAGTGGAAATAATTGAGAGTAATGAATGCTGAGAATATGGATGTTTTTCAGTTAACTATAGCTCACAAACATATCTTATATTTATGACCTAAAATTCAATATTTATTATCTGCCTTCTGTGTGGTGAATTGTTAACCAAGTAATGAATGATGATGAATGGAGTGAGATCAGATGTGCACAAAGTATATTTTGATATAAAAATTATAATGAAAAGAATGATATTGTGTGTTCTTTAACTAATTATAATATAATCCTACCATCTCCTTCATGTTTTGATTTTTGGAAATTTTTCGAGTTTGGAATTGAAACTTTTTATTTTTTATTTGTGGAGTAAGATTAAAATAGCTATATGTTAATACTGCATGTGGTAAGTATTTTCTCTTTTGAAAGATTTGTTCTATACTACTATTTGGTTGATGAAATGTGTGCAGTTTTGGTGTGTACTCTAATGTTCATGTCATTAAATGTTGGCAGTCAGAGTGAAGGAATGTGAAGTGTTCTCTTCCAGGCATTACTGGTAATTGCTGGGAAAATGTTGTTTCTGTAGTGGCACAGATGACTGAAAAGTGGAATGTATAAACTCTGTAGCCACAAAAGGTTTTCTTAAGGGGGTTCTGAAAAGAACTTGACAGACTTGACTGTTTATTATTGACTTCCCGGGCGAGTTGGGCGTGCGACTGTGAACTTGCATCCGGGAGATAGTGGGTTCGAATCCCACAAGATGGTTTTCCGTGGTTTCTCATTTTCACACCAGGCAAATGCTGGGGCTGTACCTTAATTAAGGCCACGGCCGTTTACTTCAACTCCTAGGCCTTTCCTATCCCATCGTCGCCATAAGACCTATCTGTGTCGGTGCGACGTAAAGCCACTAGCAAAAAAAACATTATTATTGACGAAGATTATTATTATTATTACTATTATTATTACTAATTATTATTATTATTATTACTATTATTATTACTAATTATTATTATTATTATTATTATTATTATTATTATTATTATTATTATTATTATTATTATTATTATTATTATTATTATTCATGATGATTTGATACCTATCATAGATTAAATCAGTGCATGAGCAACACACACCTTTCCTGTACCAGTAGGAATGTTAGATATTCCTCGAGGGAATCTCATGTTCTTCATGGCACTGACTTTCAGCGGATCCTGCAGAACTGCCTTGTCAATTCCTCTTGGTAGGTAGGTAGGTAAGTATGTAAGCGACATAGTATTGTAAGTTAACTGAAATCCATTATTCCTTCATTGTGAGGAAGCCAACAATGTTATGTTTAGATGGACTTTTTTACGTATAATCTGAACTACAGTGCTGAGAGTTTTTATTTTTTCATGTGTTCTGCTCTGGGTTCGAAAAGCGGCCGCCTTGGTGAGAATATAATGACGTCGTTCGGCTATCACTCGCGGCCCCTCCTCCTTCCCCTCCCTTGTGTTGCCTTCGCCTGCATATTTTCATTAACGTTCGAGCGCGTTAACATCGCTAGCCAACATGGCAAGTAGTCGTGGACTTGAGCGAGGGTAGGTTCGAATCCTCTGTCGGATATTATCCTGGGTCGGGAGAGTACATATAATAATAATAATAACTTTATTGCAGCCAAATGGCCATATATGAAGTACATAAAGCTTTTATAAGTAAGCGTTATAACATTATAAGTGAGAGTACATTTTTGCTTTACTCCTGCTTGCCTCCCTTCACTTAGCAGCTCGCCTTCACTCCTGCTTGCAGGGGAGGCAGTAATTAATACCTATCGATGCAACTAGCTCGTCCTCTCTTCTTCAAGTCTGACACTACAAACAAGTCCTGTTAGTCCTGCTCGTTACTGCTTGGGGCGAGAAAACAAAACATATTCAATCGGTATTTTATGTGTTGCGAGAGTGTACAGAAGACAGGAGGATTAAGAAAGTAAAGGAAAAATTACCGAGCGAGTAGGCTGTGCTATTAGGGTCGCATAGCTGTGAGCTTGCATTCGGGAAATGGTGGGTTCGAATCCCACCATCGGATGCCATGAAAATGGTTTTCTGTGGTTTCTCATGTTCACACCAGGCAAATGCTGCGGCTTAATTAAGGCCACGGGCGCTATATTTCCTTTCCCATCCATGTGTCGCCGAAACCTTTCGATGTATTAGTGCGACGTTAAACCACCAGCAAATGTATAGTCTATAATAATTATTAAAAATAAATGGGCAGGATGTTTCATGGCACTCCAAAGAAAGGAGCACACTTGCTATATTGATTTAATAACGATAGAGCAAGCGATTGCAATCACACTTGCCTACAGTGCTAAGCGGTCTCATTTCGTCTTGACCAGGACGGGAATTCCCAACCTACCCAGGCATGGAACAACTTTCTTGCTCTAACCAAACGTAGTACACCCACACTTTCTTTGGCCTGTCCTCGGTTCTCATTAAGCTGGGTCCCCACTGATTAACATCTAGCAACATGTTGAAATTGAGATGTATACGAACATTTGGCTCATAGTTCACTTAACATGTTAGCTTGATATGATAGTGATTATTTTGATTTAGGATTCAGTTCGAGATAAGGTGTACGGCCAAGACCTAGAGAGCAGTTACGGTCTCATAGCACTAAAATGTTCTAGAAAAAACATTAAAATCGCTGTCTAGTGTTGAGGGAGGGATACTAAGCCAAAAGACGAATACGGTTCGGATTTATGTGACGTAATAACTGTCGAAGTATGCATGCATCTATGCCCTAAAATACTTGGAAGTATGACAATACAAATTACTGTTCAGAAATTGCTCAGAAAACGTTATTATTCAGACAAACAGACCTGCAGAAAATTGATGACAAACCTGTTACTTTCAAATTTCATTTAACCACAAAATATTTCTAATGCCCTAATTAACCAAATACAAACAAAATCACTCTGCATTTTCGGAACAAAACATGCGAATTATACTTGGAGCAACCATCATAACGAAAATACGGTTTCTCACCATTCTTTCCGACCAAACACGACATGATAAAAGTAATTTGCATTTGTACGACCAATAAAAATCGTGTTTCTGGAAGATAATCTATTTGAAGTTCATAAAGAGAGACCAGCAGCCCCTCCGGGGTTCAGACGGCAGTGCGTCGGCCACTCACCGCTGGGTTTCGTGGTTCAAATCCCGGTCACTCCACGTGAGATTTGTGCTGGACAAAGCGGAGACTAGACAGTTTTTTCTCTGGGTACTCCGGTTTTCCGTGTCATCTTTCATTCCAGCAACACACTCCAGTATCATTTCATTTCATCTGCCAGTCATTAATCATTGCCCCAGAGGAGTGCGACAGGCTTCGGCAGCCGGCACGATTCCTATCCTACCGGGCGAGTTGGCCGTGCGGTTAAAAGGCGAACGGCTGTGAGCTTGCATCCGGGAGATAGTGGGTTTGAACCCCACTGTCGGCAGCCCTGAAGATGGTTTTCCGTGGTTTCCCATTTTCACACCAGGCAAATGCTGAGGCTGTACCTTTATTACGGCCACTGTCGCTTCCTTCCAACTCCTAGGCTTTTCCTATCCTATCGTCGCCATAAGACTTATGTGTCGGTGCGACGTGAAGCCACTAGCACCAAAAATCCTATCACCGCTGGATGGGGGCTTCATTTATTCCATTCCTGACCCCGTCGAATGACTGGAAACAGGCTGTGTGTTTTCATTTTCATTATTGTCTGTACTAGCTGACAGTTCATCGTCTCTTGGTGCCTGGACGTAGTACAAACGAGGATTCGGGAATGAACGGAGAAAGTGTGTATGTAGCATCGTTTCTGAAATTATGAACTATCATTCGAAGAGAAAAAGACATTCGTATGGTACACCACTTATTGGAATCCTAGGTCATCGCGCTTTTGATCAAGATGTCCGAAGCCCTGCAGTATGGAACAAGGACGTTAAATAGCAAAATTACATATTACCTTTAAATGTTCACTAATATACAAGATTATGCACGAAATAATGGTAAAAAAAAAAGATATTCTGATACACAAGAATTAAGCTGAATGGATACTAATTTGTTTCGGCCTTCCCTACCCTATTTTCGATACATTTGAGCCTTAAGCTTTGTCTTCTTCTTCTTAATCTGTTTACACTCCAGGGTTGGTTTTTCCCTCGGACTCAGCGAGGGATCCCACCTCTACCACCTCAAGGGCAGTGCCCTGGAGCATGAAACATTGGGTTAGGGGATACAACGGGGAGGATGACCAGTACCACGCCCTGGCGGCTACATCTGCTATGCTGAACAGGGGCCCTGGTGGGGGGGGGGGGGAAGATTGGAAGGAATAGGCAAGGAAGCGGTCGTGGCCGTAGCCTTAAGTTACGTACCATCACGGCATTTGCCTGGAGGAGAAGTGGGAAACCACGGAAAACCACTTCCAGGATGGCTGAGGTGGGAATCGAACCCACCTCTACTCAGTTGACCTCCCGAGGCTGAGTGGACCCAGTTTCAGCCCTCTTACCACTTTTCAAATTTCGTGTCAGAGCCGGGAATCGAACCCGGGCCTCCGGGGGTGGCAGCTAATCACACTAACCATTACACCACAGAGGCGGACCTTAAGCTTTGTTACGTTCCTAATTCTTCTTCTTGACCTTTTCTCAATTTCCTGGGGTGAGCACTTTGTATGAAATTAGTCCAGTTTTACGGCCGTGCGTCTTACCTGGCACCAACCCTATGTGGAGGGATATATTCACTCTTACGGGTTTCTGTTGTGGTTTGTAAGGGGAATTTGTGTTAAGACGAAGAATTAACCAGGCAACGTTAAAATACCCGACCCGGCCGGGAATCGAACTCGGAGCCCTCTGAACCTAAGGCCACGACGCTGCCCATTCAACCAATGAACCAGATGTACAGTTTCTAATTCCGTTGAAGCCTTAAAGGGTCGTGTAAGTGTAGCGTGTCTGCATCTTACCCAGAGGCCTCGTGTTCTATTCCCGAATAGTGCAGCCTCGTAAGACCAACGTAGCCGACCCAATCTAGAAAGCCAAGTAATACGAATGAGGATGTCGTCACTCCAACCTGCCTGGCTAGGCAGTACAGTAGTAGACTTGGCTGTGTGTATCATGGGATTTTTGTTTGACTTAGGCAAAGGATAAAAAATTGTAAACAGTTTTCATGAAAACACATATAACTACGAAACGACACAAACACCTTAAATTAATATTTTTGTATATAATATTAAATTATCCGACTTACTAGCTCCTTTTTTTTTCTTAGAGGGCCGAGCTGAGTGGCTCAGACGGTTGAGGCGCTGGCCTTCTGCCCCCAATTTGGCAGGCTCAGTCCGGTGGTATTTAAAGGTGCTTAAATACGCCAACTTTGTGGCGGTAAATTTACTGGCACGTTAAAGAACTCATGCGGGACTAAATTCTGGCACCTCCGTCTCCGAAAACCGTAAAAGTAATGTGTGGGTCGTAAAAATTACGTTATTATTTTTTAGAGCAATTTTCACTTATCCTAAGTCAGTCCGGTGGAATTTGAAGGTGTTTAGACACGTCAAACTCGTGTCGGTAGATTTACTGGCACGTAAAAGAACTCCTGTGGGACTAAATTCCGACACCTCGGCGTCTCCGAAAACCGTAAAAGTAGTTAGTGGGACGTAAAGCAAGTAACATTATTTATCCTAAGTATTAGCTCGGCCCTTTTTGTTTTATTATTATATTATCTGTGTATAGTGTGTTTATGTGTGTGTGTGTGTGTGTGTTGAGTGCTCAGCCTGGAGGCTGGTTTGGACCTCAACAGCTCCGCCATCACCCGTCATAGGTGGCCCAGGCGTCGCTGAAGAGGTGTACTAGGGCAATGAGGAGTAATGTAGTTTCTCGTTGTTTTCATCACTGAGCCAGAAGTTGCTATTACATCTCAGTCTGCCAAGTCCACTGAAATGCCCGCACCAACTGACCCTATCAGCGACATTTTCACACCATTCAAAACAGCGATTGGCTGCGTAAGGAATAGCATTACTAACACCACTCATACCTCGGTCACTTTCATGTTGCCAAAGCCAAGGATGAGACTGAGACAGATCAATGAAAGTTACAAATTTGTTCTAGCCCACACCAGAAGACATAGTGCACTGTAAACACTAGATCTCGCCAGCAAAGGCGTAGTGTGTTTATAATCACTACTATTATTACTATTTTATTGTAATAGACATGCCATGGCGGTGTTTATAATGCACAAATATATAAACGAAACATGTAATACATAAAAGCTGATTTTTCACACTCTGAACAATGGTTTATGGTTACCATGACCACGGCACAGTATGCGAGCTGTTGATTACTCTGTCCATGTGTAACTTTCGACTTTACAGTTTAAAAAAAAAAAATTATGAATAGGCCTATGCATTGTATTGAACGGTACAATTTTGTTTTTGTAGCGGTGTGTGTGTGGCAGTGCGGAGTAATACAGTATGTTATCTTTATATCGGGCACCTAACAGACTCCGTAAATTATCACTATCATCACTTGATTATAAAGGACTGTAGTTGCTGGGTTAGATTCCTACTCGTCGCAAGAGTATTTCTCCAACATGATGTATTGGACCATTCGAGTAGTAGTGCTAATTATTGCTTTCAAGGAAAAGACAACTAACTTAACAGCTTTTCTTATAATTTTAAAGAAAGAGTTCCAGTACTTTGAAAGAGATACCAAAGATATTAAATCGCCATGAAAATAAAAATTGAGGAAAGAATTTTTACTACCGGGCGAGTTGGCCGTGCGGTGGTTAGGGGTGCGCAGCTGTGAGCTTGCATCCAGGGAATAGTGAGTTCGTACCCCAATGTCGGCAGCCCTGAAGATGATTTTCCATGGTTTCCCACTTTACACATTTAAGGCCACGACTGCTTCCTTCCCACTCCTAGACTTTTCCTATCCCATCGTCGCCGTAAGAATTGTAAAAAAGGAGGATTTTTACTGGAATCACAATAAAACAAAACAAAAAAGAACGGCCAGTAATCTTCCCCACTAACATTAAACCGGATGACAATAATCTGCAACAGATTCTTTGATTATTCAGTGCTGCGCAATAGATGCCCCTTATTTATAGAGTAAAGAAAATACGCCCTGCTTCCTCGGTGACAAGACGCGTCATAGGGAAGACTGGACACAACTTGCATTTGACAATAACATAAGGCTTTCGAGTTTCTGTGGGTCCAACTTGTGCAACACACAGGTATTATCCAGAATGATTCTGGAATGATGCACACCAATGGGAAATTCCAGTTTCCTTACCATTTCGAATAAAAGTAGGTCGTTAACCTTCCAACAGCATATCTAAATCGGTGTGACATAGACTGCGCATTGGAGTCAAGTATACTTTTTTTTTAAATAATATCATTATTATATTTTAAAATGTGTTAAGACAGCCGGGTTGAGTGGCTCTGACGGCTGAGGCACTGGTCTTCTGACCCCAACTTGGCAGGTTCGATCCTGGCTCAGTCCGGTGGTATTTGAAGGTGCTCATATACGTCCGCCTCTTGTCAGTAGATTTACTGGCTCGTAAAAGAACTCCTGCGGGACAAAATTCCGGCACCTCGCCGTCTGCGAAAACTGTCAAAGTAGTTGTTGGGACGTAAAGCTAACAATATCAATTATTATTGTGTTGGGGTGCCTGCTGTCATTTCTTGATGGATACAGTACTTTTGCATCCATCTCTTGGCACAGGCCAGAGTAAAGTGTAGCTTCCACCGAAGTCCCAGTCATCATCCATGGCTGTGGCAATATGGAAGTTGCTGGGGTATGGGTAGTGCTGAGTAATGACATTCAGAGCATGACTAGTGCATCTGAGTGTTATGAATTGTGCTGCTCATACGGTCGGTCGTGCTGCAATAGTACTTTCTGACCCAGTGAGGAAAGCAGTGGCAAACTGGCAAACTACCCCACTCCTCATCTTGCCTAGTACGCCTCATTTTTGTGCTGCCATTGGTTTTGGGGGTTTCCTTATAACCGCATAACCTTCGGTGGTGCTATTTGAGGATCCAACCAGCCTCTAGGCTGATGACCTAACAGACAGACAGACATTGTGTTGGGACAACAGTTGAGCGATGCTCATTGACCAGAAAGTTGTCCTTTCAGGAGTGCCAACAGACTTGATTAGGCGAGGAGAATATCATTGTGGCCGATGGGCATTACAAATAACTAGTGTGTACCGTGAAGGTTAATATCGAGTTTATTTCACGAGAACTATTGCTGTGAAAATATCGTTGTACTTCATTGAAATAGAAATCGTAGCAACTGCGTCGTTAGGCCAAGTTTACGCTAGACTGACTCCTTGGCTGGATGTTCAGCGTTGCTTGGTTCAGAGAGCGCTGGATTAGATTCTCGGCCATGTAAAGTATTTTAACCGCATCAGGTTATTACTCTGACTAGAGGACTGGGTGTTTATGTTTGTCTCAATATACACAACACACACACCTTTATCAAATTTCACGGAAACACACTATAGGGGCATTCAGCGGTGCCTGTCCTCGATCTTAGGAAAGGCACCCCGCCGTAAAACAGCGCCAAACCCTCATGCTCGAGTCAATTCGCACCTCCACCAGGGTACGGGGAAAGTGGCGGAATAAGAAGAAGATAACAAGTGTGTGCTATATATAAGCCATAATAATACAGTAATAATAATATACGGCTCTCCGTGTCATTACATGTCAGCATATAAAATAAAAATACGTATGGCATATTGCCATTTTGGTCAAACTGTTCTCAGAAATTCTTCCAGTTTGGTATCTCCGTTTCGCTACTGGACAACAGTGAACAGTAGCGGCGATTAGAGGGGTGGGGGGTAGGGTGGGCAATTACCCCCCCCCCAACTTGTTGGAGAGGGCCGATGATCTTAGATGTTAGGCCCCTTTAAACAACAAGCATTATCATCATCATCATCAACGTGTTGGAGAAAATATTACATTTTAATTCCATTTTAGCCGACTGAAACGAAGAATTATAGGAATTATTTAAAAAAGCCATTTGCACAAGCCCTGTTGTCCCATCACATAATTCTTTTCTTTATTTTCTTTAATAATTACCAACATGTCCGCCTCTGTGGTGTAGTGCTTATTGTGATTAGTTGCCACCCCCGGAGGCCCGGCTTCGATAATCATCTGTGTATTCTCTTTCTCCCTTGACCTTTGCTTATTATTCATAGTATCAGTAGTGCACTTGATTAGTGATTGTCCTTCTGATCCCAAGACAGTGGGTTCGATTTCGGATGAGGTCGGTGGCATTTCAGATTATTTAAAATGAAACAGCTCCGTGTCATTGGCACGTTATAGAACTCCCGCAGTGCAAACTTCTGACACCCTGGAGTGTCTTAAAATCTATAGCCTAGCAATTGAATGGACGTCAAACAAATAACATTACAACTCACTGAGTCAACAGAGAGGAGTCAATGACGAGATTATTACTAAAAAACCACAGCTTTCTCTGCTAATTGCTAATTGGAGATTCCAGAATTTCTTCATTGTGGCTTACTCATAAGTGCTATGTTGTAACCAATATTTTAGGCGGTGATGTTATCATCTCATTCAATCTCTGAGGTTATATTTTTACGACAGGACGGTATTCGATTCTCTGACAGGAAATATAAAAAATTAGTCTTCCAATCCTGGGGAAACATGAAACTCGATTCGCTCAGCCTACAGCAACAATTCAAACAAATGCTTTGCGTAGCACCGACACAGATAGGTTTTATGGCGACAATGGGGCAGGAAAGGGCTAGGACTGGGAAGGAAGCGACCATGGACACAATTAAAGTACATCCCCAGCACTTGCCTGGTGTGAAAATGGGAAACCAAGGAAAACCATCTTCAGGGCTGTCGATAGAGGGGTTCGAACCCACTATCTCCCGAATGCAAGCTGATAGCTACGTAACCCAAACCACACAGCCACTTGGTAGGTAAATGGCAATTACAGTGATACTTGGGGTATACAGGCAGCCAGGTAGGAATCTGCTTTGCTCCATTGCCTACTGTGGCGATCTGAATATTGACAGCATATTATTATTATTATTATTATTATTATTATTATTATTATTATTATTATTATTATTATTATTTCCAGCTCTATAGCTACATAATTAGCGTGCTCGCCTTTGATCCAGAGGGTTCCGGGGTCGATTTCCGGCCGGGTTGGGGATTTTAACCTTCATTGGTTAATTCCGATGGCTCGGGGGCTGGGTGTGTGTGTATGTGCCGTTTTTATCACTAGATTTCATTGCACATAGGGCTCCATTCTCATAAACGCGCAAGTCGCCTATAGGGTGTCAACTCAAAAGACCTGCACCAGGCCTCTTCGGAGATCACACGCCGTTGTTGTTGTTGTTGTTGTTCTTCTTCTTCTTCTTATTATTATTATTATTGTGATATCTATCTGGGGATGAGTGGGATCGTGGGTTCAATCCTGGTAGAGGGAATAGGATTTTTCAAGGGTGGAAGAATATCCATTCGGCATTCAATCGCAGGATTTCAGCATCGAATATATCTCTGGAAGCGCTTCGTCTTTATCCGACAATATTAACCACAATATTCAGCCATGGACCGTCCAACAGAGATCCGTTTCTTTGCCATTAGGTAAAGTGGTACGTCGAAATTGACATACAGGCGGTCTAAATAGCGTAAAATCAAAATGTTTGGACACAGTAGCTGATGTCATTTTTTTTTTTTTTTTTTTTTGCTATGGGCTTAACGTCGCACCGACACAGATAGGTCTTATGGCGAGCTGATGTCATATTATTATTATTATTATTATTATTATTATTATTATTATTATTATTATTATTGTGAGTAATGTGAGCAGAGACGAGAATACTGAGGTTTGAAACGTGACATGCAAAGCTGGATCAAGTAAAAATGAGGTAGTGGGAGGAAGTGTCTGAGAAAAGAAAATCAGAGAAGCTGAACTAGAAATGCTGCCAACGGAAAAGAGAAGTAGAGGTCACCTTAGAAGACTATGAATAGGCAGCATTCAAGATAGCATGAACCTCCGCGGAAGGAAATATACACGAGAGACCTTTATGGAAGAAGAAAATTTCTCGTCGAGACCTCACCTAGTGTAATTAATTCTGTTGAAGAAGAAGAAGATACATAAACCGTAATAAATTGTCCTCAGTATTGATAAGCGTGTGCTAATTATATTCAATAATTAGTTCAACCAATGTCAACCGAAGCTTATGGTCACGATTAGAACTGCGTCTCTGCAAATATTCGTTAGAAAGCTTTCTTAATAAAAAATGATGTATATTATTATTATTATTATTATTATTATTATTATTATTATTATTATTATTATTATTATTATTATTATGTCCGACTCGTTGGCTGAACGGTCAGCGTACTGGCCTTCGGTTCAGAGGGTCCCGGGTTCGATTCCCGGCTGGGTCGGGGATTTTAACCTTAATTGGTTAATTCCAATGGCACGGGGGCTGGGTGTATGTGTTGTCTTCATCATCATTTCATCATCATTTCGACGCGCAGGTCGCCTACGGGAGTCAAATAGAAAGACCTGCACCTGGCGAGCCGAACCCGTCCTGGGATATCCCGGCACTAAAAGCCATACGACATTTCATTTTCATTTCATTATGATTATTATTATTATTATTATTATTATTATTATTATTATTATTATCATCGATGTGTTTCTCGGAATATGAAGATAGAAAATATAGGAAAATTAATTACGACACTCTCGCATAAAACTGTCGACACTACCCACTAGCGGCTTGATACTAACGCCAAAATACCTCGAGATATCTGGGAACTCATTGTTCTCCCTTTCTCTGCTAGAGTGATACAACGCCGTAGGGTGTAGGGGAATCCTCCCCACTGCTCACTTCGTCGAACATTCGATAATCTCAAGGGCTTGGAGTAGATAACTGCATTGACCAATACGCCTACTTTGGTTCGAACTGTGAATTTCTAAATCCGACTATAGTCTGCCCCGAGGCCGATCTGTAATGGCATGTGCAAGAATAGTACTCAAATTTATTATTAAATTATATTTAGCTAAACAATGCGAGTAACTTATGATCGAGACTTGCTTGAAAGTTAACTATTAATTATTGTATAAACTTTAGGTTGGAAAAAGAAAGAGATTGTTTCGCAATGCGATGATTATAATAGCCTATGCAGTAAATTAAATCACCCATTTGTGTTTTAATATTGCCGATAAATTGAATATACCTGCCTCAGTGTCTAAGGGTAGCGAACCTGGCTCTTACGTGGAAGCCCCGGGTTCGATTTCCAGCCAGGTCAAGAATTTTTACCTGTATCCGAGGGTTGGTTCGAAATCCACTCTGCCTACGTGAGAAGAGTTGAGAAGCTATCTGACGGTGAGATAGCGGTCCCGCCCCGATCTATAAAGCTAAGAATAGCGACCGAGAGGATACGTCGCACTTCGACTAGGGGTCATCTCATGATCCGCAAGCCTCAAGCTGAGCATCGGTTAATTAGTAGGGCAAGGCCCATCAGGGCTGTAGCACCATGGGGTTTGGTATAGATTGTTCAAATGTATTCATTTTTAGAAAGTACATTTCTTAAATTTACTTACTTTATCTTACAGATAACTAAGCACTTCTCACGTATCTTATCAAGATACGAATTAACGAACACAAACTCTGATAATTAGGGGCGGATGTTGTTGAACTAAAAAGATCAATAAAATGCCCTTAAATATATGAAAAAATGCTATAAAAAGTAAAAAAGACTAAACTGTTTAGCACAGGTGTTACAAGGAATATATTCCTGTTCTATTCAGTACACAGCTCTTGATTTACAGAAAATAATTATCTCGAAATGTACTTGGAAGTGTATATAAATATATACATAATGATTCACTAGATGTAGTACTTTGCCCCCACCCCCCCACCCGAAGAACCTTGAAACACTTGTTCTTCGCACTCTCTAGAGCTTTCAGAACTTTCTTTTTTCGCTTAATGTTCTGTTGTACAACAAACTTCCTTTCGCACTTACTTTAACACTGCAGAATTTACAAATAAAACACGCCCATCTATTGTACACACATCTTTTCCAAATTCATTCACTAGCTGAATTAAAAATGCGCTTTGTGATACCGAGCAAGTGGCTGCCTGGTTTACAATCACGTAACTATGAACTTGCATTCAGGAGATAGTGGGTTTTCCGTATTTTCACACCAGGCAAATGCTTCAGCTGTGTCTTAATTAAGGACACGGTCGCTTCCTTGCCGCTCCTAGCCATTTCTTATCCCATCGCCACCATAATACACTTCGTTATGGTTTCAGTTTCGAAAATGCTATACGTATATTGATCTAAAACCTTCTAGAAAGTTGAAATAATGACTGGTCATTCCAAATCGCCAAAAAACGCAAAATAAGAACGCGTTACTGAGGAACGTCCTAATGCAAATGGAAAAAAAAAGACATTTCAACAACATCCGGCCCCCTACCGATTATAAAATATCGGTGTTACGTCTGCCAAAACCGCTGTGTCGTCCTGTTTTACCACCAGATCCCCTTCCTGATGCCAACCCTACGTGGAAGGATATTATTATTGCCTGTTTCTCTGGTAGTAAGATGCGTTGTCTGAATATGAAGAGGAGAGTGTTGGGACAATCAAAAATACCCAGTCCCCAAGCCAGAAGAATTAATCAAATGCGATTAAACTCCCCGACTCGGCGGGAGTAGACCCCGGGACTCTTTGATCCGAAAGCCTCCACGCTGACCATTCTGCCAAGGAAATTTCTCGCACAATATTGAACCTTAAGTGACGAACGGCCAAAGTTTTAAGCTGAAATATTTCACATATTTTTCGCAGGCTTAACGATGATATAACAAACATAACAAAGGAGTAAGAAGTTATGATGCATATAAAGAACCGCTGGAATGTCTTCGTATGCTCAAAGCCAAGTGGCACGGATGGCGGCCACTTCACATTAACTTCATTTTTAAGAGATGATTTATCCTGCCGTGGAATATACAATTACTTAAGCTCGTGACTCTTGTTTTTTAGAGTTAGGAGATGGTTTAGAAAGGATCGTTGTATTATTGTGTTCTGTGTGCGAGGAATATGACGGAGGTCTTTGAATCTTGTGGAGCGGTAAGGGACACGGAGAGAGACAAGTGAAACAAGATATTCCGTGCGGAAATATCCATTTAGAATACTGCGGAGGAAACTCAGGTCAGCTGCCTTCCCTCTATTCTAGCCTACAGCGGTGACACATTTATCGTCATTAATACCTGCTGCCTCGAATGATTTCTAAACGTCGAGTTTCTGTTCCTTACAATGGCAGCAAAGAAGGATACTGCTCTATCTACCTGATTAATATTAGAGGGGAAGGCCGTTGTCTGAAACGGAGAGCAGTAGTTTAAGATAAATTGAATAATCGTAAGGAAGGAGAGACGAAGAACAGTGGGATAACAGCTTTTTGATTAACGATTGATTAATGACTGATTGATTGATTGATTGATTGATTGATTGATTGATTGATTGATTGATTGATTGATTGATTGATTGATTGATGGATAATGATGTACGTATTTATCCTGGCAAGATCAAGGCCAGGTGTTTTCTTTTACATCTAATCAGATTTGTGTGAAAGGGTAGAGAATGCTTAGCAATTTCATGACTTAGGCTATTAATATATCTATGTATGTGGCTTTTGAATTGGAATTCGGTGTTGAATTCTGTAAGAGTAAAAAGACGAATCTTGTAGTTTTATGTGGCTGTTGATATCGCAATCATATCACGCGTTTGCCTCGGTACGAATCCGGCAACAATGTTCCTTACCTATCACGCTTCCGTAAGAACACACATTAAATCGCTGGAGATACATACACAAATCTTCACTATATATTTTCCGTGTTCAGTCTACAAGCCTCTGTGGTTTAACTAAGCGTCTTCACAATCTTCTATTTGCAACTAGTTCTGTGACCTCGTTTACCGAAAATATTTTAAAACTAATTCTAACCTTTACCACCTTAGTCCCCCTCTACTTCTCTTACCCTTCATACCCGAGTCCATTATTCCCTTGGGTAAACAATCCTCCTCCATTCGCCTGGAACGACACCATCATCGTAGCCATTTCATGCACACAGCTTTATCCATCGAATTAATTCGTAGCTTAATCTAATTATGTCCGCATTGCATGCACCTTCCTGCCATTGCATACTGTATATTCAGACGAAATATCCAATAAATACTTTTATGACGAGCTGAATATCTCAGCCGGTCGATCGCTGGCCTTCTGACCTCAAGTTGGTGAGTTCCCTCTCCGGTCGTATTTCAAGGCGCTCAAATAGAACAGCCTCGTGATGGAAGATTTAGTAGCACGTAAAAGAATAAATCCCTGAATCCGGTCACGTGACCGAATGAACAGCATGACCTTCGGTTCACAGGGACCCAGGTTCGATTTTCGGTTGGGTGGGGAATTTTATCTTCGTATGATTAATTTTTCTATGTCGGGGACTGAATGTTCTTGTGCGTCTTAAAACGCATCTTCTTCAACACACTACACTATCAACAACCACAGAAACTCGCAATACTGAATACATCCGTCCACATAGGGTTGGCCTCGGGAAGGGCATCTGGATGTAAAACCAGGTCAAATCCACAAAATGTGTCGACTCCAAGAAACTGGAAGAAAAGTCAGGAAGAAAAGAATAAATTCATGTGGTTCAAAATTTCGGCATCGAAACCTTAATTGTAGTTAGTGGAACATAAAACCATTAACATTATTATTAAATGTCCTAAAATATTACGGGTGAACAGATCCATTTCATAGCTAATACCTATTGAGGCCATCTAGATGACCCGGATTCAATACCCCTTTGGAAGAATATCATGTGCGACTGGAACGGCATGCACTCAGCCTTGGGAACACAAATAATAATAATAATAATAATAATAATAATAATAATAATAATAATTCGTGTGGCTATTTCAAGCCGAGTGCAGCCCTTGTAAGGCAGACCCTCCGATGAGGGTGGGCGGCATCTGCCATGTGTAGGTAACTGCGTGTTATTGTGGTGGAGGAGAGTGTTATGTGTGGTGTGTGAGTTGCAGGAATGTTGGGGACAGCACAAACACCCAGCCCCCGGGCCATTGAAATTAACCAATTAAGGTTAAAATCCCCGACCCGACCGGGAATCGAACCCGGGACCCTCTGAACCGAAGGCCAGTACGCTGACCATTCAGCCAACGAGTCGGACATAATAATAATAATAATAATAATAATAATAATAATAATAATAATAATAATAATAATAATATATGGCCTCAGCTACCGTGTGGGAGCATTTTAATTTGCCACCATCTGGCTGCCTGTTCGTCAATTTCGACGTTCCGTTTTACTCTAGCTCTGATAAACGGCAGAGTAAACCTAATTTCTCTTGGGCGTCTTTGGCTGAGTTTTAATTTTGTCGGGTGAAAATTAAATGTGTCACCAGAGATCTTTTACAGTACCTGCCGACAGTACATGAAGTATCTAATTGATTTTTCCCCCGCCCTTCAAGGAATCAAGGAATTCTGGAAAGGCTAGAGCAGGGGGTTTACAATTTGTAAGGACTCGAGGGCCACATTCGAAGATCGCGGGTCACACTTCAATAATAGACCAATTGTCGTAAAATTCCATACTTAGAACAGAGGTATGAAATAATATGCATAGTTTAATCGAAATGAAGGTTTAATGTTTTAATCGCTTAAAACATTATTTTCCATTGCATAAAAGAGTGAAATTAAAAATAAACACTATTATACCCAGGACAATTGAATTTTGAAAAGCACCCAACAATGTCAGTTCATTTGAATTAATATTTGACAAATGACAAAAAAAAAAAAAAAATAATAATAATAATAATACCGAAAAACAAACTGTAGTCAGAACAAAACTTAAAGGTCAATTTAGTGGAAGTACTGTGAAGGGAACAATGATATACAGTTGTAAGAGCCTAAAATCCCAGCAATGTACTTCCAGGAGTACTTGCCTGAAAAGTTCTTCAAGTGTGCAGCACTGAGTACCAGCTAGTACTACCAATGAGAGAACGAAGAACTGAAACCGCTTCTTACACCAATGACAATTAAAGTATTTCCCGGTATTCATTGCATGCTACGTTTCATAAGAGCTTAGCATCGAGTTCAAGAATTGGTATGGATCCCATAGCAATTTTTATAATGGTTAAGATCTACTGGCATTTGTGAGGGCTCATTTTCCGCCCAAGCTTGGATTTTAAATTTTACATCAAAAATAATCTATTCAGCCCCAATGAAGGCTTAAACGAAGGAAATAATTTTAAAGAATTAATTCGTTCTGGCTTGGGTCTATAAAGCGTATAAAAATTAATACATTCTTGAACGAGCTATAAAATAGTTTTTGTATTTTCTTCACATTGCTTAAAATAATTTTTTTTTTAATCCCTCGCGGACCGCAAATTATGGCTTCGTGGGCCACATTCGGCCCGCGGATCGCATTTGGAAACCGCTGAGCTAGAGCTTATAAAATGCTGCAACAAGGAATAAAGTTATAATATTCAGGCTGAAAGTGACCCACAGAATGTGCGTCAACTCGGCGTTTCTTTAGACCAATAGTAAAGCTGAGAGGATGTTACAATAATGTCATTGAAATTGAAGAAAACGTAAGGAGTTCACGTTCTCATATATTTTATTTTCCTCCTCCAGAAGTTCTGGACTCGATGCTTTGGAACTCACTTTAAATAAGTGATAGTATTAGGTGGTATATATGGTTTTATTAATTAATTTGTTAATATGGGTTTTTATTAGTGGCGTAATAGACGAATGGTATCCCCACTAACTTCTCTCGTAGGCGGTCGAGGTTTGAATCCCGGCCAATGCAGGTAGGATTTTTGAAATGAAAAGTCACGTCCCTATGTTTCGGTTTCCACGTAAAACTTAAGGTCTCTTAATATTGATATCTACATTCACTAAAAACCCACAAATCTATTTGCAGTAGGCTATTAATGAATTAATTAATGAATTTATTTATTTATTTATTTATTTATTTATCTATTTATTTATTTATTTATTTATTTATTTATTTATCTATTTATTTATTTATTTATTATTAATCTGTTTACCCTCCAGGGTTGGTTTTTACCTCGGACTTAGCGAGTGAACCCACCTCTACCGCCTCAAGGGCAGTGTCCTGGAGCGTAAGACATTGGGTCGGGGGATACAACTGGGGAGAATGACCAGTAACTCGCCCAGGCGACCTCACCTGCTATGCTGAACAGGGGCCTTGCGGGGGGGATGGGAATATTGGAAGGGATAGACGAGGAAGAGGGAAAGAAGCGGCCGTATTCTTAAGTTAGGTACCATCCCGGCATTTGCCTGGAGGAGAAGTGGGAAACCACGGAAAACCACTTCCAGGATGGCTAAGGTGGGAATCGAACCCAGCTCTACTCATTTGACCTCCTGAAGCTGAGTGGACCCCGTTCCAGCCCTCGTACCACTTTTCAAATTTCGTGGCAGAGCCAGGAATCGAACCCGGGCCTCTGGGGTTGGCAGCTAATCACACTAATCATAGTTGTTTACGTCACTGTCAGTGATGCTGAGGTAGAGAAGGCTAGGAATCGGAAGGGACAGGCTGTGGGCTTAATTAAGGTAAACTTTGATATTTGCCAGGTTTTTATTTAATCGTGTCAGAAGTAATATATCATAATATTTAAGAAAACAGAGTAACCGTATATTGAAATTCAATTGGCACTATAGGAACCTCTGACATTTCTATGAACAGAGGTGTCTGTCTGACACATATGCACTTAAACATGCACCCTATATATACATAATACAAAGAATTCAGATACAGTGGTACCAGTATTTTGCCAGCTCGTAGGCTATCAGTCGAACACAGTTTGCAGACGAGGAGATAGTCTATAGTTTGTTCTTCACCACATTCACACAGAGTGGAGTCGAAGGTAAATTCTCACTTCTTTAAGTTAGTCTTTGATCTGATCTGTCAACTCCAGAGCGGAGGTTGTGGAGTGTTTTCCATGTCGATCAACTTTCCATTTGACCTGGAGGGAGGCTTTCAAATGGTTTCATCCATCCTACAAGGTCGTTGGACCTAGAACGATAGGAATTCAGCCTAAATTTAGAAGGTGGTTTAGTCAGTAATTATATTTGGTAAAAGTGATAGCAATAAGAAAATAGACTATAATAATAATAATAATAATAATAATAATAATAATAATAATAATAATAGCGAGCGAGTTGGGCGTGCTGTTGGCGTCGCGCAGCTGTGAGCTTTCATTCGGGAGATAGTGGGTTCGAATTCCACCATCGGCAGCCCAGAAGATGGTTTTCCGTGGTTTCCCATTTTCACACCAAGCAAATGCTGGCTGGGGCTGTATCTCAATTAAGGTCACGGCCACTAATTCCCAATCCTAGCCCTTTCCCATCATTCCGTCACCGAAAATCTTCGATGTGTTAGTGCGACGTTAAACAAGTAGCAAAATAATGATAATAATAACAAATGATGTAGGCCTGATGGTAGATCGCCCGTCTCTAGGATGAAACAGTATAAGAAGTTTTTTTTTTTTCTACGGGGCTTTACGACGCACCAATACAGATAGGTCTTATGGCGACGATGGGATAGGAAAGGCCTAGGAGTTGGAAGGAAGCGACCGTGGCCTTAATTAAGGTACAGCCTCAGCATTTGCCTGGTGTGAAAATGGCAAACCACGGAAAACCATCTTCAGGGCTGCCGAAAGTGGGATTCGAACCCACGATCTCCCGGATGCAAGCTCACAGCCGCGCGCTTCTACGCGCACGGCCAACTCGCCCGGTAGTATCAGAAGTACTGAAGCTGTAGGTCCCCAGATTTCTTTTGAAAACACGTAAGTAATGATCTCTGACCGTCATAATACTACTGCATTTCTTGCTACCAGATATGAAAAAATCAAACGTTGTGTTCATTTTAAGTAAATAGTGAAGAGTTTATTTCCTTTAATTTATCAGAAAAAGAAGCCCTGAAATATCTAAACAAATGGAAGCAGATTTTTACCTCTGCCAACCCACTTATCAGTCCAGATCGATCTCTTGACAGACCAAATACCGCCACTACACCATAGTAGCATGGCTGCCGGAGATTTGCGGTTACTGAGATATACTTGTGCCCACTCACAGAAATTCCCCAGTAGTCACGGGAGATTTTCGGTCACTCCAGCAGGGCTTAAACTCGCGGTGTGCCCACTAACCTGCTTGCTCCTGTTTGTTCGCTTCGAGAACATTCTTCTGTCGCGCGCATTATGTAGAGAAACAATGTCTTAAAATTGAAACACGTTTAAAAACTCGGCACTTTTTGCATTCCACCTGCAATATCAAATATTAAAATATACATTTCAGATTCTAACGTACATGATTTAACGTGAAATGAAATGAGGAAAATGATGGTGATATTGAGTTTTCTGTAAGCTTATTTCATAAACAACCTTCAAACTCAAGTCCATATAATATTTTGGTCGGCTAGAGTGATGACCGCACTTCTCTGAAGGCCAACCTCTCGCACCTCGGCCGACACAACTCGGGCACAAACACATCTCAGTGATCGCAAATATCCGTGATTTTATGGTGACCGCAAATGTCCGGACACGGGTATCATGACCAAAAGCATATTATATGCTTCTTAATGTTTGGCCCTCACGCATCACGGTGAGAGAGAGAGAGAATCCAAATAAAAGAGAGGTAATTCCAAAGAAAGATCCTCGGTCTTTGTCAACATTCTAAGGGCGGATATTGCCTGAGGTCAAACTCTTTCTTGATCTTCTCATGACTTGGAAATGTACAATTCTACGGGCAACTACAGCGTGGGAGGATCGGGCCGGTGTCTCTAAGACAATGGTTCAAGATAAAAGTAGGTTCAGGACCTGGGTACACGAGATAAAGGATTTTCCGGACAAGGTGAGCAAAGTTGTCCGAGGAACGAAGAACGCATTCCCCATCAAGAAGTTTGTCTATTCCTTAGTCCCGTTTCCTGATACGGGGCCGAGGATAAGGTGAGATGATGTTTTATGGCATGTTTTTACGGTCGGATACCTTTCCTTGAGGAGCTAATGATGATGAATTAAATTGGGAAGTAGAAGAAATCGGCTGTGACCTAAGCGTAGGAACTGTCCCGGCATTTGCCTGGAAGTGAAAATGGGAAACCACAGGGTTCGAACCCACTCGCCTACCGCAGAGCTAGGTCCCTTAGCCATAGCTATAGCCATAGCCGTAGGAAGTGAATTGAATTTATTGGTTAGAACTTGACACTGAGACTTTTATTAAATGCTATTTGTGGATCTTTTGCCCCTACTGGCACCATATTGTATGAACCTGCGTGTTCAAGTGTGGAGCGTTGTCTGTAAGGAAAGGAACATTAAGGACGACACAAACACCCAGTCCCCAGGCCAAGGATATCAATCATTGCAATTAAAACCCTCTGACCCGGCCGGGAATCGAACCCGGTCCCGCCGGGTGACAGGCGGACGCGATGCCCCCTTCACCGTGAGGCCGGACTGACACTGAGGCTAATGCGGCCCTTTATGTAGCATCTACATTGACAACAATACACAAGACAATAATTATTATAGAAAAAATAAACTAAAATCTGAAGTTTGAAAAGTGAAGAACGTACACTTTATTATAAACATAAACTGCATAATATGGTTAACCTTAAATACCACAAACAATGATATTGATTAACTTGGTTGCAATAAGGAGCTATGCTGATGATTAGCAATGAGTTAGTGTAATTATCTGAAATGTTACCAGAAGGAAGGAATCAATTTGAAGGGAAATGAAATTACTAAGATTAAAACAAAGTAATAATACAAATGAGAGCCAAGAATAACGGCCGTGAGAATTCGTCGTGCTGACCACACGACACGTCTTAATCTGCAGGCCTTCGGGCTGAGCAGCGGTCGCTTGGTAGGCTAAGGCCCTTCGGGGCTGTTGCACCATGGTTTTTTAATAATAACAATGGCTTATGAAAATTGAGATGATTTAGCGAACCTACTATGCAAATGAAGTCTTCATTAATCAGTGCCTTTTGTTGTATTCATCCAGGAAGCAGGTAGTTAAGAATCTTTTGTGAGACGTAATGTTGGCAGAATTCATAAATCGGTGAAGATTAAAAGTATTCAAAAAGCCATGTTGCTGTGCAGAGGAAAGATGTATTGTATTTTACAGTACGATGTATGGGAATCTGGAGTTTAGATTTTTTGTATCCGTTATTTCTGTCATGGATGTTGTTCGTTAATCGGAATAGGTTATAGAGATAACATTGGATCTTGTGCGTAAGTAGCGCAATGGAGAGCTGCCTACGTTCTCGAAGTTTTAAGTACTGAAGTTGTACGTAACGAGGTATAATATGTTCATCACGCCAGACATCTAGAATGTAACGAACACAAAGACATTCTGAACTCTCTGCTATTTTATATTCAGTGTATCAGATAAATCATTGTACACGGCTGACCCATAGTTGATGATTGGTAATATTGGAGTTTCGATAAGTGACTTACGCATATTGGGAGGAATACAACATGTGACAATAAAGTTCGGTGAATGAAGTCAGAACGGTCTATCCGGCAACACCGGTGACACACAACGCTGCACCTGCGTAGCAGCAGGTTTTGACCACCTGCTCCCAATGTTGTTCAGTTGAGCATCATGTGTGTGTGCCGTGTAAGACCTGTTTGGCACAGTGCGTGTTTAGTGCGTTGGTTCTGAACTGCGAACAGGAACATGAACGACCAAAATATCAATGTACAGTTTTGTTTTAAGCTTGGCAAGACATCGAAAGAAATGCATGCGATGCTGGTACTGTCCTTGAAGTGTGTGTACGAGTGGTTCGCCCGTTTTCGAGGAGGCGGGGAAAGTGTTTCAGACAACCCCCGTAACGGAAGAGCGGCGACCGCCGTCAGTGACGCAAAACATTGAGAAGGTGAGGACATTAATCACGAACGATCGGCGATTAACTGTGCGCATGATAGCGGATGAATTGCAGATTAACCGTGAATCCGTGCGACAAATCGTTACCCAGATGTTAGGGAAGAGGAAAACATGTTCTCATCTTGTGCCACATCACCTGACTGACCCGACTCGTTGGCTGAACGGTCAGCGTACTGGCCTTCGGTTCAGAGGGTCCCGGGTTCGATTCCCGGCCGGATCGGCGATTTTAACCTTAATTGTTTAATTCCAATGGCACGGGGGCTCGAAGTATGTGTTGTCCTCATCATCATTTCATCCTTATCACGACGCGCAGGTCACCTACTAGCGTCAAATCGAAAGACCTGCACCTGGCGAGCCTAACTCGTCCTGGGATATCCCGGCACTAAAAGCCATACGACATTTCATTTTACTTGACTGACGATCAGAAGCAGGCACGTTTAGAGGCTTCACAGGATTTTGTCGAAACGGCAGATGCGACACCAAATTTCTTGAACTGTATTGTCACCGAGGATGAAACCTGGTGTCTCAGGTACGACCCTGAAACGAAACGGCAAAGCATGGAATGGCGTTCTCCGGGATACCCTCGTCGGAAAAAGGTCAGAGCCAAAATGTCACTCATCAAACTCGCTTTGAAAGGACAGAGATTTGACAATATTCCTGACATCAAACGAAACGTGACGAGGCTTTTGACCACCATCCCAAAGGAAGCCTTCTTGCAAAGTTTCCAGGACATGTATCGCCGATCTCAGCAATGCATAGTTAGGGGAGGGGACTATTTCGAAGGAGAGTAAGGTCACTGTCGTGCATTGTTCATCTATGTTGATCGTACAGGACTACTCACCGAAATTTATTGTCACAGGTTGTATATTGAATATGAAGGATTACTGGAAATCCTGAAAGGCTGACAAATGTTAACCATGGTCCTGAGTGGCCAAAACGACAGCTAGGCGTGTGCAGAGATGTAATTTGTCGCCGTCTAGGCTGTCTGCGTGTCAATTTCCACGTTCCGTATTATTTTATCAGATGGCAGAGTAACCCGGAAGTCTCTCGGGCGATCTATGGCTGAGTTTGAATTAATTTTGTCTCGTTAACATAATTTAGGGGTTGTAGTAAGGGTGCAAAGGAGAGGGCATATATGTCTCTGGTAAAACCCCAACTAGCGTATGGTTCCAGGATTACTTGATTCGAGAACTGGAAAAAAAATCCAAAGAAAAACAGCTTGATTTGTCCTGGGCGATTTCCGACAAAAGAGTAGCGTTGCAAAAATGTTGCAGTTTGGGATGAGAAGACTTGGGAGAGTCCGCTTCTGTGGTGTAGTGGTTAGTGTGATTAACTGCCACTCCAGGAGGCGCGGGTTCGATTCCCGGCTCTGCGACGAAATTTGAAAAGTGGTACGAGGGCTGGAACGGCGTCCACTCAGCCTCGGGAGGACAAATGAGTAGAGGTAGGGGTGGGTTCTATTCCCACCTCAGCCATCCTGGAAGTGGTTTCCGGTAGTTCCCACTCCTCCTCCTCCAGGCAAATGCCGGGATAGTACACAACTTAAGGCCACGGCCACTCCCTTCCCTCTTCCTTGTCTATCCCTTCCAATCTTCCCATCCCCCAACAAGGCCCCTGTTCAGCATAACAGGTGAGGCCGCCTGGGCGAGATACTGGTCTTCCTTCTCAGTTGTATCCCTCGACCCAATGCCTCTCGCCCTTGCGGCGGTTGAGGTGGGATCCCTCGCTGAGTCCGAGGGAAAAACTGGAGGGTAAACCGATTAAGAAGAAGAAGACTTGGAAGAAAGGAGGCGAGCTGCTCGATAAGTGGTATGTTCCTTGGAGAGAAGGCGTGGAATTACATTAGTAGACTATTAAGTTTGAGCGGTGGTTTTAAATTTGTTTTGAAGGTTGTCTATTTTAAGGGAATTTGACGGTAAAAAATGGCTCACATGGGCGGACGAGATTAAGAGGAGAAATTTCGGTTTATATGAAAGCTCTTAGAACTTTAGCACTAAGTCAATTTATAATTTTTTGGAATAAAGTATACAAACAAGATATTTGAATTACAGATTAAGACATTTAAATATAATGTTTTTCATTTTTTAGGTGTAAATAAGGATTTAAGGAAAGAAGAAGTTTTCAGAGCAGACAGCCTTTCAAATTTTAGTATATAGTGACTAATCTAACAGGTTTTATTTATTTTGTGATTTTTAAAAGTTTTTACTAAATGACATGGTAAGGATAAGTAAACATTTTAGACAGAAAAGGGATGTTTTAAAGATTTCAAGATTTTATGTATAATTATAATATAATTTATGTATAATTGTGACTGTATTGTACAAATGCATCAAGTCCAAGGATTTTGTTTGATGTTTTGCATCGTTGAAGAATGGAGCAGTTGAGGTCCCGAAATATGTACGAGAGGTAATATAATAAAATGTGAAGTATTGACAAGGCGGAAAAGTGTTTTCATAAATTGAATGTAAGCCAATACGGACACAATTGAACCATCATGGTTAAAATAACCAATTCTCGTGGTTTTAAAAGCAGGAAAAATCACACTTTGAAGATAAATTTGGTATTCAAGAGGAGTAATTGGGGGAAATATTCGTTTATAGGAAGGGGAGTTAGGGATTGGAATAATTTACGAAAGGAAATGTTCAATGAATTTCCAAATTCTTTACAATCGTTTGAGAAAAGGCTAGGAATACAATGGATGGGGAATCTGTCACCTGGACCCTAAATGCAGATTAGCAGTAATAATAATAATTTCGTGTGGCTGTTTCTAGCCGAGTGCAGCCCTTGTAATGCAGACCCTCTGATGAGGGTGGGCGGCATCTGCCATATGTAGGTAACTACGTGTTATTGTGGTGGAGGATAGTGTTATGTGTGGTGTGTGAGTTGCAGGGATGTTGGGGACAGCACAAACACCCAGCCCCCGGGCCATTGGAATTAACCAATGAAGGTTAAAATCCCCGACCAGGCGCGGGAATCGAACCCGGGACCCTCTGAACCGAAGGCCAGTACGCTGACCATTCAGCCAACGAGTCGGACAGATTAGCAGTGATTGATTGAAACGCGTGATGAGAGCTATTTTATATGCCGACATCGTACGACATAGAGTATCGAATTGACTTTTTTCCACCCTACAAAAATCCGACTACCTCTGCCGGGTTTGAATCCACGATCTTGGGATCCGGAGGCTGACACATTACCACCGATCTACAGATGAAGCTTATAGTATTATATTATTTATTTACTGGCACACGATCTAAACCATGTTGTGTACACAGGTAGATAACACATTCCTCCGATCAGGCAATGTTGCGCAATCAACTGGGCGTGACTGGTGATGAAAGGATGATTCTTGTAACGGTACACAACAGGTCGATGTCGTACATTTTCCTCGTGTAATGATCATCGAGGTGGAGGTGGTACAAGTTTCATTAATTAATTTTACCTCTTTTAATTTGAAATAGTTCAGTGATGTTTCACACAGTTCTCTACTGTGCTGTCTACTTTACCCGTTTATGTATGTATGTATGTATGTATGTATGTATGTATGTTTTATTACCGTTTATTCCCAGCATGCCCCATTAAATGACAGTAATACTACATGCTTTGAGTAATCATGTTACAAATGTAATTTTATTTTCTAACTACATGTCGGATACATTCTTAATTCGATGGCTGTTATTATGCACATAGGTAAAACAATAAATAATGTAATCAAAACTACATGTATATCCTTTTTTCACAGTTGTTTAAATACGATTGAGTTCGTGAAACGTAAGAACTGTACTTTTGCTCACTGGCCATGACTCTGTACCTAACATACATTTAATTAAAACGCCTATTTCTCTCCCAAGTAATTCACAATATAATAATACAGTATATGGTCAACAATCTGATCACTGACATTGCATGGATAAATGGGACTATCTAACATTTTAAAACGATGAAAATAAGCTCTTAATTTTCCATGATCCATTACCTTGGCTGTGAAATTTGGCGTTAAATAAACATGTTGGGAAAATCTGCCTATTACACTAGGAAAAATAGATTTGTTAACTGAACCCTTCGTTGTTTGATCCCATTCACTCTGCCCTTTTCTTAAGCTATCATCTCTCAATTCCTTAAACAAAACGCTTTGAGGAATTTTGTTGTAATACTAATTTCATTGTCGTGCGCTCTGTATGTATGTATGTATGTATGTATGTAATGTTGTGTTGCGTATTCAGCTCGAAGTTTGGTTGGATCCCCAACGGTTCTACCATCAGCTGTCATAAACAGCCTAAGTGTCACTGAAGAGGCGAATAAGGGAAATGAGGAATGATGTGGTATCCCGTTGCTTTTGACATCGAGCCAGAAGTTGCTATTATATATCAGTTTGCGAAGTCCACTGAAATGCGAGCATCGAATGACCCTATGAGCGATATTTTCACAGCGTTCTTAACGGAGACTAGTTGTGTAAGGAATGGCATTACTAACATCGCTCATACCTCAGTCGCTTTCATATTATCAAAGGCAAAGGGAAGACTGAGTCAGATAAATGAAAGTAACAGATTTGTTCTAGCCCGTACGAGAAGACATAGTGCACTGTAAACACTACATCCTACCAGCAAATGTACATTCTTCTATGGTATGAATTAACTTAGGTAATGTATTTAGATTTAATATAAAAATACATTGTATGTGTGGGTGTATTCTCCGTTCACCTCGAGTGTTATTATTTATAAAATAAGCATATTAAATAAAATAATATTGTTAGCATAAATATATTGTTATGCTAAGTTGTAAAGAATTTTGCAGTGTGATTCAGAAGTTTTTCTTTTTACAATTGGCTTTACGTCGCACCGACAAAGATTGGTCTTATGGCGACGACGGGATAGGAAAGGTCTAAGAGTGGGAAGGAAGCGGCCTTGGTCTTATTTAAGGTACAATATCAACATTTGCCTGGTGTGAAAATAGGAAACCACAGAAAACCATCTTCAGGGTTGCCGACAGTGGAGTTCGAACCCACAACCTCCGGAATGCAAGCTCTGCGCGCCCTTAACCACACGGCCAACTCGCTCGGTGATTCAGAAGAATTACCACCCCTTCCGGAGAGTTTTTCTGAAGACAGACTTTTAAAATGTGACATATGTAACGGAGTCTTCTTCTCAATAGTTACACTGTTACGTTGATTTGAATGTTGTTAATAAAATACCGCTTTGTTGTGTTTAAAGGGAAAGTTGAGATATGCCGATGACATTGTTATTTTATCTGAGACTGCAGAAGATCTCGAGAAGCTGCTGAATAGTATGGACGAAGTCTTGGGTAAAGAGTACAAGATGAAAATAAATAAGTCCAAAACAAAAGTAATGGAGTGCAGTCGAACGAAGGCAGGCGATGCAGGAAATATTACATTAGGAAATGAAGTCTTAAAGGAAGTAGATGAATATTGTTACTTGGGAAGTAAAATAACTAACGATGGCAGAAGTAAGGAGGACATAAAATGCAGATTAACACAAGCAAGGAAGAGCTTTCTTAAGAAAAGAAATTTGCTCACTTCAAACATTGATATCGTGTGGAGCGTGGCATTGTATGGAAGTGAAACATGGACGATAACGAGCTCAGAAAGAAAGAGAATAGAAGCTTTTGAAATGTGGTGTTACAGAAGAATGCTGAAGGTGAGATGGAGAGATCGAATCACAAATGAAGATGTACTGAATCGAATTGGCGAGAGGAGATCGATTTGGCTAAATTTGACGAGAAGAAGAGATAGAATGATAGGACACATCTTAAGACACCCAGGACTTGTTCGGTTGGTTTTTGAAGGAAGTGTAGGTGGTAAGAACGGTAGGGGTAGACTAGCAGATTAGAGCAGATGTAGGATGCAGTAGTTACGTAGAAATGAAAAGGTTAGCACAGGATAGGGTGGCATGGAGGGCTGCATCAAACCAGTCTATGGACTGATGACTCAAAACAAAAAACCAAAACAAAGGGGAAAACTATATTAGAAATAAATAGGCTAGTAAGCATTCATATAATCATTTATTTCGTAATCGCAAACAGAAGGAAAAGAAATGTAGTCAACCTTAGCGTTAACCTCTCTTGATTTTGAGAATAGAATCCGTATTCGTACGACAATTTTTGGTCAGTATACAGTAATTATCTACAGACATACGCTCCGTAAGTGACGGCAGTTCTTTCTGTATCATCCTGCAGAAAAGAAATTAAGAGTGGAACCTGGAACCCAGAGCCGGATAAGTGCCATTACACTGATATTTGACTATGCCAGTCCACCCTAAACAAGGCTATACGCCAATCCCGTTTCTATAGCAGCAAAAGGCATCATGAGATAGCAGTTCCACTAAGTGCAGTGCTCTGTAATCCAGAATGGGGCTAAGTGCCTTAATTTGTTGTTGTAAATATGGAGGGATGAATGACGAAGTTGCTTCCCGAAATAACGGAAGAAATAGAGAAAGGAGAAGGTTAAAATTCGATGTGGAAAGAAAACATCGTATTAGCTAGGGTAGTTACACGTCTCGGATTTTGCAGGACAGTACCGGATTAGAGTCATCTGTTGCGGTGTTCCGGATTACATCAAAATTGAACGTATGTGCTGGTTCTTGCTTCATGCAACGGGACGTTAACAATAAATTAGCGTACTGTAAAGCACATGCCTGTTATACGAATTAAAATACATCGACATTTCATCAGCTAAGAATGTCCGGCTCCATGGCTAAATGGTTAGCGTGCTGGCCTTTGGTCAAAGGGGTGCCGGGTTCGATTCCCGGTAGGGTCGGGAATTTTAACCATCATTCGTTAATTTCGCTGGCACGGGGGCTGGGTGTATATGTTGTCTTCATCATCACGACGCGCAGGTCGCCGACAAATCGAAAGACCTGCGTCTGGCGAGCCGAACATGTCCTCGGACACTCCCAGCACTAAAAGCCATACGCCATTTCATTTTCAATGATATAATTTGACAGTGGATAAATAAGTACCAATTGTTTGAACATTAGTTGAGTAGATGCATCAGCAATTCTGACTGTAGCTGAATTCATTTTTCGCCTTTCCGGGACTAATACTTCGGCTGAGCATGTGTTCGCTGAATTCACTCTGGAGCTACGAAAATAACACTGATAAGTTACTACTAAAACGAGTTTAACACTTTTAAAAATTCGACCTTATCAGGAATGTTATTTTACCACAGGGACATAAACCAAACTTAAAATCCATAGTTCTTGCAAGTTCGACGTACCTGTTTCCACCCTCTTCCTTCCTACTATAATATAAATCACGCCATTCATATAATCTCATTACATCCTCTGATGAGGTTGACGTCAGGAAGGGCACTCGGTAGTAAATACTCGCTACAAAGATTCATCTCGCTTCATTCCCAATCGTAGGGGAACGGTCAAGGGTTGGAAATAATCATCATCATCATCATCTGTTTACCCTCCAGGTTCGGTTTTTCCCTCGGACTTAGCGAGGAATCCCACCTCTACCGCCTCAAGGGCAGTGTCCTGGAGCTTCAGACTCTTGGTCGGGGGATACAACTGGGGAGTATGACCAGTACCTCGTCCAGGCGGCCTCACCTGCTATGCTGAACAGGGGCCTTGTGGAGGGATGGGAAGATTGGAAGGGATAGGCAAGGAAGAGGGAAGGAAGCGGCCGTGGCCTTAAGTTAGGTACCATCCCGGCATTCACCTGGAGGAGAAGTGGGAAACCCCGGAAAACCACTTCCAGGATGGCTGAGGTGGGAATCGAACCCACCTCTACTCAGTTGACCTCCCGAGGCTGAGTGGACCCCGTTCCAGCCCTCGTACCACTTTTCAAATTTCGTGGCAGAGCCGGGAATCGAACCCGGGCCTCCGGGGGTGGCAGCTAATCACGCTAACCACTACCCCACAGAGGCGGACTGGAAATAATAATAATAATAATAATAATAATAATAATAATAATAATAATAATAATAATAATAATAATAATAATAATAAATCCGCCTCTGTGGCGTAGTGGCTAGTGTGATACCTGCAACTCTGGAGACCCGGGTTCGATTCCCGGCTCTGCCACGAAGTTTGAAAAGTGGTACGAGGGCTGGCACGGGGTCCACTAGGCCTCGGGAATTAAACTGAGTAGAGGGGGTTCGATTCCCACCTCAACCATCCTCGAATGGTTTTCCATGGTTTCTCACTTCTCCTCCAGGAAAATGCCGGGATGGTACCTAATTTAAGGCCACGGCCGCTGCCTTACCTCTTCCTTGTTTTATATTTACCAGTTTTTCCATCCCTCCACAACGTCCCGGTTCAGTATAGCAGGTGAGGTCGCCTGGGCGATGTACTGGTCCTCCTCTCCAGTTGTATCACCCGACTCAAAGTCTCACGCTCCACGACACAGCCCTTTAGGCGGTAGAGGTGGGATCACTCGCTGATTCCGATGGAAAGACTAGCCCTGGAGTTTAAACGGATTAAATTGATGATGATGATGATCGTTGTTTAAAGGAGCCTAACATCTAGGTCATCGGCCCCTAAACGGTTTAATAAATAAATAAATAAATAAATAAATAAATAAATAAATAAATAAATACCATTCGGAAAAGAAGAATTACCGTTTATGGGCATTTGACACGAATGCACCAAAGAAAACTGACCAACAGCATCATGGCCTTCTTTCAGCAGAAGAAAACCAAAGGGGCTTGGTTCATTGAGGTGGACAGAAACCTTGAAGAAGTGGGAATCACACATAATGACATCCAGGAGCGTGTCCCACTTAAGAAGAAACTTCAAGCGTTTCAGGGTTTCCGCGACAAGTCAAAAGTAAAAACAGGAAAAGCGTGAACGCAGGAGAGGAAAGAACGACACTGAGAACTCATGTGGAAGTATCGGGCACACATCAAAGCCAGAAGTAACCAGTTGAAATGACGTGGTCCAAAGTTGGCCGATATGACATGAATAATAATAATAATAATAATAATAATAATAATAATAATAATAATAATAATAATAATAATAATAATAATAATAATAATATAGTGCATATTCCAGGAAATACGATTTGTTGGCTAGTGTGAAGGAGGGCCAGTCTTATCTTCGCCGCTTCGGTTTCTGCAATAGAAGTACATCCTACTTGCAAGACTATGGATATCAAGTCTATTTTTCTTCTTCTTCTTCCCTCTGTCAACTAATCGATCAATCACAACTAATCTACATTTACGGATGTCACCCAGGTGGCAGATTGCCCATGAATTGCTTGCCTAGTCTTTTCTCAAGAAGTTAGAAATTTATCGAACAACTCCCTTGGTAAATAATTCCACTCCTTAATTCCTCTTCCTATTCACGAATATTTGCCCCATTTGTCCTCCTGAGTTCCAACTTTATCTTCATATTATTATTTTACCTACTTTCAAAAACTCCACACACGCTTACTCGTCTTGTCTCCTTACTCCAAAGTCATCGCAGCAAAAAGTTTGGAACATTTTTGTAACACTGCTCTGTGGAGTACCGGCCTCCGGATCTCAGGATCCCGGGTTCAGACCTGGCAGAGGTTGTAGGAATTTTGAAGGGCGTTAACATTTAAAAGATATCTAGTGTCACATGTGGTGCTTCCCCCAGAAACTCGGCCATAGATCACCCAGCGGAGATCCATTTCTCTGCCGTCTGGTAAAGTGGATCATCAAAATTGATACGCAGGCCGTCTAGAAGGCGTCAAATGAAAATTTCCGCACAAGCCATACGATTGTCACATACACGATGATGATAATAATAAAGCTAGGCTATGTAGCTCAGATGGCACAGGATGATCTTGCGTACAGGCTGGTAGGTTTGATCCCAGGTCAGTACAGTGGTACTAGAAGGTGCTCAGGTTTTGTGTCTATAGATTTAGCGGTATGTAAACAAGATTTCTATGGATTATAATTTTCAGCACCTCGGCGTCTCCAAAAAATGTAAAAGTAGTTTTCTGAACGTAAAATCAATAGACTATTATTATTATTATTATTATTATTATTATTATTATTATTATTATTATTATTATTATTATTATTATTATTTCGTATAGGCCGACTAAGGACCGTAATATTCGACTGTGCCTGAGTTGTTCCTTTCTCCCCTTTGTCCAGAGGGTACATGTCTTCCTTCTTGGCGGTTTGTCCTGGCACCGTTTTTGTTTAAGCATCCTCCTGAATGATATCCGGTCTTCTAAGTCTCTTTCTGTTCCTCCCAGTTCCTGCAGATCTTTGTTTACTTCCATCAACCATGGTGACTTGGTCTTCGTCTTTTGCCAGTAAACGAGAAGCTGGTTGGTCAATTTGGCATAATGCATCCTGTAGACGCAGGGTGCGAAATCAGAAAGAAATGGTGGGGGGGAGAAGGAACATAGGGCTTAAATACGGGTGTTTATTTCAGGTAGTATCCGGCGGGGGAGGAGGTATAAAATTCCCCTGTGAATAAAATACCTCCTCCCTCAGAAAAATGTAAATTGTAGATCTTTCTGTTTGAATTTTGTTGTGATAACAGGAATGATATACATTAGAACGTTATTCCAACCAGCTGAGAAGTTTATGATAGACTGTCCCTTTCTCATGAAAGGCCAGACGAGGCGTGATTTGTCCTAACTTATTGCTTTATTAGCGGAACCTTCGTCTACCAGGGCTGAGTGCTGAGGGAACAAATTTGTTGGTTTGTACACACCTTAAGTGAATATTGTCCTATTGGCTACCTATCGGAAACACGCCCTCTCCAAGAAGAACAGGAGTGGTGTAAGCTCGAGCTACTTACAGCAACGACAAGGGAGGATAGCTTCAAGTAATTTAAATTTTTGCCCGCGTTTCAGATGGACTTGCCAGAATGCAACATGAAAAATAGCTTGCAGATGCGGATTGCCACTGTTGCGTTGTTTTCTTGCTCAAGGTCTGGCAGTCATTTGATTTCTTGCTGATGTTTCTGTGAAAAAATGCACAGTAAAAATCATTAATTTCAGTAATAAACTATACGTGTTCTACATTTTCCACATTATATTGAAAGACCTCCCCCCCCCCCCCCGGCAGTTTTAGTGGGGTGAACCTTTGAGATAAAATCGTCGGTGGAGGGGGGGGATTCCTCCCTTCCCCCCCCCCCCGCGGTTTTTCGCACCCTGCGTAGATGTGTCCATAAAATGCTAGGCGTCTCTTCCTGGCTACGTCCGTGATTTGTAAAGCTCTTGATTGTTTCGCCTTTTGTATTCGTTCCCTTCCTTGACTGGTCCTAATATTTTTCTCTCCTGGATTTCGAGCTTGCCCGTGAGTCCCTTCCTGTTGAATATTAGACATTCTGAAGTATATAAGGCTTCAAGGGCAGACAACTGACTGGTAGTGCTTCATTTTAGTGTTTCAGGAGAGACACATTTTATTGTAGGTGTTCTTGGTCAGTTGGTATGCCACTTGTAGCTTATTAACTTGAGTTGACAATGCTACTCCTTCGGAGAGACTGGGTTCTAGCCATTCTGCAAGGTACTTAAACCTGTTGGTTTTCTTGATTGTTCCTTGCTCCAGATGCAGTCACTGATGTTTGTGATGCATTGTGTTTTCTCAAGTGAAATGTGTAGCCCTACCTTTGCTGCTTGTTGTCTGAGAACATATAGTTGTTTCACTGAATTAGATAGAAGTGTCAGGTCGTCGGTGAATGCCAGACAATCAACATTCAGTCATTTGCGCTTGTGTCCCAGAGATATACCACATGGTATCCCCTGTCTACCTTTTCGAGTGCAAAGTCTTCTTCTTCTCCTTCTTCTCGTTGTTATTTTTATTATTTTTATTATTATTAAAAGTTCTTTCAATTTCTATAGATAGATGTTAAGGGACTATAGTCTGTCTTAGTTCTTTAACTTCGCGGAAGTCAGCGACACGAAGTTTCGCATTTAAACAGACTCAAATATCACCGACCTCAGCCAAGATCGAACCCGTTATCTTGGGAGCAGAGGAACAACAACGACTGGCCGATGGCGCCAGCTAGGGTGATTGTTACAACACCTAATCTTCACTCAATACAAGAAGGAACGAGGCTCGCGGGGTCATCATTGACTATTGAACTTGTGTCATTCAACTTCCCGTGGTAACATTTGCCAGTAAACAGAGAGATTTACACTGGTCACACATTTTTCGGTGCAATTATCTGCTTTAGTGCATAAATTTTGCACAGAAATGTAGGCTTGTACTGTATATTTCCTACGACATGATAATGCTGGCTTACAAATATTTCTGTCTTCTTTGAAATGACAGTCTAATCATGTAATCTATCCAGTGTTATGAAATATACGCCACTGAAATAGTTTACATGAATGTACGACTCACTGGCAGAATGGTCAACGTTGAGGTCTTCGTTTCAAAGGGTCCCGGGTTCGATTCTCGGCTGGGTTGGGGATTTTAATCGCTTCTGATTAAATCTTCTGACCCGGGGACTGGGTGTTTGTGTTTATCCCAGCACTTTACTGTCATATTCAGACTACACCACAGAAACACGCAAATAGTGATTACATCCCTTCCTTTAGGGTTCGCGTCAGGAAGGGCATCCAGTCGTAAAGCAGGGCCAGATCCATTTAATTTATTTATTTATTTATTTATTTATTTATTTATTTATTTATTTATTTATTTATTTATTTATTTATTTATTTATGTGTGTGCGAGTGTTCGCACCCGCGACCCCACAGTTGTGGGAAAAGCGGCAGAAGAAGAAGAAGAACTACTTTATATGAATAAATGAATTTTGAACTGAAGGGTAGGCCTCTTACGAACACGTGGACTTCAAGTTTGTCGTAGTTATGATATGTTATGATTGGTCTAATCGTGTAAAGATTGAAATCTTCGTTGCGTCTCGAAATACAGTTTTGTGAGAATGTTAATTATAATAATAATAATAATAATAATAATGTTATTGGCTTTACGTCCCACTAATTACTTTTTCGATTTTCGGAGACGCCAAGGTGCCGGAATTAAGTCCCGCAGGAGTCCTTTTACGTGCCAGTATATCTACCATCACGAGGCTGACGTATTTGAGCACCTTCATATACCAGCGGACTGACCCAGGATCGAACCTGCCAAGTTGGGGTCGGAAGGCCAGCGCCTCAACCGTTTGAGCCACTCAGCCCGGCTGCGAGAATGTCGAGAGGAACGTAACACATGTATCACTCAGAACGAAAATTCATTGAATAGTTCATGCAATACTGAACCTTGGATGACAGAACCTTTCTGGTCGGGGTTCTGAGCTCAAATATGATCACCTAGTGGTTTTTCTAGGTGCAACGACAAAATGCTTCAGAAGTACGAAAATCATTTTGGTAAGCGGTAGTGATCGAGAGATTTTCTGAACGTTTTTGAAATAATTACAATGAAATTTACTCGCTCGATAATACTTCACTTTGGGTTTGCTGGGAAACAGTCTCCTTAAACATTGAGACTGATAGCTCTATATTCATATTTGAAACCCTCCTACTACAACTTCGAGGGAAAGAATCAAATTGCAGGACATTTTTCTTGCTTGACAACTTGATATTTTCCTCTTCAGGTTTCTAGTGGATAATACACGTAATGGATGGCTACCTTTTCTCTCTGACATGACTTCAACTACTTATCTACCTTCAACTACGGATTTATATCTTCTTGTCTACAAGCTGTCGAAATGGCACGACGGGAATATATTATGGAACTGTGTCATTTCAATGGAATTCAGAATTAATCTTAATTTAAATGGACGGTCGAAACAAGAACTTAACAAGTGCAATGTTTTATATATTCGACTAATGTTATCCCATAAAGGAAATGGACACTCAAAGTCAGGTCATTTTGAAGAAGCCTATAATAAAAGGGTTGACTATTGTATTCATTGCTTTCCCGCCTAGGAGTCATCATTAACTCTTGAATAGAAGATAGAATTAATTTCTCTTCTTATTCTCGAGGACGATGTTTTTTTTTGCTATTTATTTAACATCGCAGTATCACATCGGAAGTCTTTTGACCACGGAAGGATGGGAAAGGGCTCGGATTGGGAAGGTAGCGATCTTGGCCTTATTTAAGGTACAATCAAAGCATTTGCCTGGTGTAAAAATGAGAAACCAAGGAAAACCATCTTCAGGGTTGCAGACGGTGGTATTCGAACCCACTATCCCCCGAATGCAAGCTCACAGCTGTGCGACCCACGAGATTGGCCTATTTGAGCACCTTCAAATACCACCGGACTGAGCCAGGATCGAACCTACAAAGCTGGGGTCAGATGGCCAGCGCCTCAACCGTCTGAGCCACTCAACCCGGCAATTGGCCTTTATCTCCTCATTCTGAATACCCTCCTACCTCCCCCTCTGGGTGAGGGCGGTAGAATAACACCCATGGTATCCCTGCCTGTCGTAAAAGGTGACTGAAAGAGGCCTCAGGGGCTCTTAACTTGGGAGCGTGCGTTGGCGACCACAGGGTCCTTAGCTGAGTCCTGGTATTGCTTCCACTTGCTAGTGTCACGCTCCTCACTTTCATCTATCCTGTCCGACCTCCCTTGGTCAACTCTTGCTCTTTTCTGAACCCTAGGGAGTTTTTCATTTTCACGTCTCTCGTAGCCCTTGCCTTTCTTTGGCCGTTAGCTTAATTTTTCGAAGTGTCGGACCCCTTCCATTTTTCTCTCTGGTTAGTGTTATATAGCCTATAGAGGATGGTTGCTTAATTGTACTTCCTCTTAAAACAATAGTCACCACCACTACCACCCTCCTACCATTTTCTCACCTTTTTGTACCAACTATCATGTCTATTACTTCTAACGTATGAATAAGATATCCTGAGTCCACAGACATTACGCTTTCGTACAACAAAACCGGTGTGGAAACAGATGTATGTGAATAATTAGAAATATTTATGCCTTCTGCTCTCTCCGAATCTATTCTTTGAGATACAATTGAGAACATGTAGAAGAGAGTGAATCAAAGTGAACTCCATATAACTTGTAAGTAATCCAATAACTAGGGCCCGGATATTTATTCAATAAAAATGATTTAAATATGAATGCAACTAAAAATATAGAAAATATGCACGAAAAGAAAAAAAGAAATATGCACTTAAAATCACGTACATTTGTTCTAAGTGTTCATTCATCTGTTTCACACCAGGCTAATGCTGGTGTTGTACTTTAATTAAGGCCACGGCTGCTACCTTCCCAATTCTAGCATTTTTCTATCCTTGCGACACCGAAAATCTTGCGCTACGTTAAACCACTATCAAAAAAGATTAATCTGTTATCTTTTTTTTTAAACAATATTTCTCCATAATTAACTGCAGAACTGCATTATTTATATAATTCAATGGAACGTTGATGGATACTAAACGCCTTACAAAGATCGACTGAAAATGTGTTAACAGAGGACTTGAGTTTGACCTGTGTAAGAAGTTGTTGTGTATTGTATTTCCTCTCCTTTTTCGTAATACGTGCAGTCGTTCTTGAATTTTATTCAAGTTGATTGCTTTTTCATATTTAACTTCTTCTGAACACACTTGAAACTACACACGACACCATCTATCCGACAGCCACTAACTTAATAACTTACTGCTCCTGCTGATCTTTCTTTGGTCATTTTCAGTAAATGAACGCTTAAGAATGAGATGAAGACCACTAAACAAGTAACACATTAAATGAAGAGCCTTTTCACAGAACTGACATTCTGATGTGAAAGAAAACAGTCTGTTTGTACTGTAAGTAGTAAAAAGAATAACACACAGTTGAAAAGAACGTGCGTTTCTTGTTGGCAAAAGATGTCAAAAACACAAGCAAAGTCGACTTTTTTTTATTATCCCAACTTCAAACTTATATGCTGAAATATGCTGGTATGTTTAAAATATGCAATAACACCAAAACTCCTCAAAATATGCATCTGCATGTATGCATATACATTTTTCAAAACATTTAGATTCTGCCAACTAGGCCTACGTCAATCGGTAGTATGGTGAGCGAAATATTGATTGGAGGAGTAAATCCATGACTTCACTCACAGAGGAAGTATTTAGTTCAGGGTGCAGATATTGACCTGTCAAGTCGACGAACTGTGTGACCTTAATCTTGACGTGGCTCCTTGTTGCCGCACGCCAGACGCTAGAAACTCGACGACGCTGGTCGGCGGCGCCCCACACAGACCGTAGCGTGGGATTCACCACGTCAAAGCATGGAATGAATTAATAATACTTTGACAAGCCGGTGAAACATACCGACATTTACAAAGAACCTCAATGGAGTCCAACTATCATATCTCCTCCTCCACCCACCTTGTCAGTTCTTCAAATAAGGAAACGTGTATGATCTCTCTGGGCTGGTTTGATGTGCAGTTGATCAGTTCAACGTGAAATGTATTTAACGATGATTCTCAGTGAAATATTTAACGTTAATCCCTTCCATGTAGGCCTACCACTAACAATCAATTTTTCCTACATCTAGGCCTTGCACGGGTATAACATATGTGCTAAAACGAAATATCCATGTTCCTCTTGGTTCATTAAGGGCTAAGATCATCGAGGTCATCTGTCCTCCTATTGTTTTATATTTTGGTAGTGAATAATAATAATAATAATAATAATAATAATAATAATAATAATAAAGTAGAATCTCGTTTATCCAGCTGACACGGGATCGGATCAGATTCGATCCGGATGACCGACAGGACATTGCGCATTTTATTTATTTTCACAACACTATTATCAGTACAAAGCAAAAGACGTACCTACCTAAATTTAATAAGTGCAAATACAGTTCTCCTCTCCGTTGTTCTCAGGATCGTGATCTTACTTGACATTTTTGTTGGGATTCTCCATGCTGTTCTCTCCTGAGCTTTTTCTTGAATTCGGTAACTACTGTAGGACCAACACTATTTTTAATTTTATGAGACCATCGTAGCAGTGCTCTCCTCCCACGCGAACTTCTACCAGGTATCTGGCCGAACACCACCACAACCACCACCTTCTCCAGTGATTCTTCTTTTCTACATGCAATGTGCCCAAATAACTGTAGTGGACAATTTCTACTCAATTTTCAGTTCGTTTAAAATTGAGTCGTTGGGTTTTTGTTCTGTCCAAGAAATACTGAGCATTCTTCTCCAACACCACATCTAAAGAACAACTATTTTCTTCCTATCTGATGCACTAACAGTCCACGTCTTCACACCACAAAGGAAGATAGGGAAGTTGAGTATGCGAACTAGTCGTACCTTCACTGACTTAGAAAGTGAACGGTCTTTACAAATGGGATTAAGTTGTGACATTCCAGACTCAGTTTTTATTTTCATCCTCACTCAGCTCTTCCTCGTCTGCTGTGATGAGGGTTCCATCATTGGCGACTGGAGTTCAGGAAGCATATAACCATGGGGATGTCAATTCCCTGCTTTTCTCAGTCATTTGCCTTATATGGGAATCTGTT